>NW_024470635.1:2316321-2616321 GCF_017639515.1 Carcharodon carcharias | reverse complement strand
GGTTTTCCGAATGAACAGTGAGATTTCGAAATTAATTTTGGCTAAATAAAGTGGCTATGAGAATAAGGAATTCCGGCTCTGAAGGTTATCACACATACTTGACAACAAAATGCACTTCTTAGGAGAACTCAATGCAGCTGTTAACAGCAGCAACGGAGTTAAATGTGATCTTCATTACTGTTCATCGTTTGCAATGATTTGTTAAAGTTACGCATTGCAAAATGAACAACAGTAAACATGTGGAATGAAAGCATAAACATTGAAAACCTTACCATATCATTTATAGTTTCACGCTAATTACAAAATACGGTGACCTGCAATGTTGAAGCTTAAAGCGCCAGAGAAAAGCACCCTTCCACAAATTCTATTCCTTCTCCCACCGTTAGCTCATTCAGTTATCCAACAACAACCCTTTTCAATGTCCTGTTCTTCTCTAAACTATTTACTGTACCATATGGCTTATTTTCGGCAGCAATTTGGATACGAAACTTACTGTTGCTTCATTTTGATCCTTCTAAATGCGGTGAAAAGCTGAGGCCCAAATACAAATCCTGAGAATCAGCTGTCACCATCTGTCAATTGAACTGTATTCACATTATCTATCAACAAATTAATGAGTTTTATACACACCGCAGCCATCGCGAGTTAAATTTACGTCGATATCAATGTAAATTAACTTCTTGGCATGTAAAATTAATGACCCGTTTAATGAAGAAATTGTGGTGTAAATTACAATATTGAAGTAACAATTAAACTACATTTTGCAGCATTTGTATCATTGCCAAAAATCCCATCAGCACAAGACACAGAAAGCGCGGGAACACATACAACAATCTTGAATGTCTTGCCACTGGAAGGCAGCCAAAAACGTGTAGAAGCTAGATAGTAAACATCTGACCCTCAAGGATTCATAGTTAAAGAAAGGTTGAGAAGACCTAATTACGGAAAAATATGTAGCATACAATGAATAATGCCAGATAGCACAGTAAACTACAGAGACAAAACGCATGCCCCTGTAAAAGCCATTACCCAGACACAAAACCACAGAGAAATAGCTTAGCCATCTTTGGGATGCAAAGGGTTGAGTTTTGAGAGAATTCCTTTTAAAAGTTAAGACAAAGGCACACTATACTATTAAGAAATTATACTGGATTTTAAGCATAGCTTCTTCAAATAAGTCTTCAAATAAGTATTTGTTTGAATATCCAGATTGTTCATTAAAGTGGATCTATAATTTTATACTATCTTACGTAGGATTGTTAGGTTTTATGCGATGATGACAGTATTGATATAGATATGAGTTGTAGCCTCTTATTAAAATCCTCACAAACCCACATATAAGTAACAATATTGTAGAAATGGTAAGTTTGCTTTATACGTGCGGATATTAGTCAACTTTTAAAGAGTTTTTTTCTTACCATAATATACCTGTAGTAATATTCTAATCTGGCATAATTCTGCTGATTCGACAACACCGAGAGGTGAAGGTATTTAATTTCGGGACCAAGTTTATAGCTGGCAAACCTGACTATGTTATTTTAATGATCTAATTTTTTTCCCTCAGATGAGGTTTTAAGCCAACAATAAGTTTGAGTGGGTAGGTTTACCTTTCCGTATGGTAAAGAGAGTAAAATCAAAAACAGATAGACTTAAAACCTCCTGCCAATTTCTTTATAATCTAATTTACATCATCATTCAAGGTTAAAACCTACTTCATTAATTTTTGTTCCTAAAGATGTTGTAATCAGAGCTGAGGTTTTTGTATGACCGCTGCCACTCCTTACTACACTGTGTGTACAACACAGAAGTAGGTCGCAGTGTTTATGAGACTCAAGGCTGAGATGGTCAGGGAGCTGCCTTTCTCCAAACTTCGAATGACGGCTCTAAATCGACCTGAATGTTCACTGCTTGTCAACGCCATTAACAGCAGATTTGGGCTCTGGCTTGGAGGCTGAACGTACCAATATATCACAGGGAATGGAATGATTTTGCGGCAGTGTATCGATATCATTTTCTGTTCACCCGGAGTCTGTGATGGTTAAGCTTGTATAACGTTTCTTTTACGTGTAACACACAAAGAGACCACGGGAGCAAAGCCATCAGCTCCAATCAGTCCCAACATGTATCTCGGAACATAGGGGCCGGTGTTGGACTTTCAATTCTTCAGACCTGTTGCAAATTCACTTAGTTCTCATTTCGTCTGATGCCTAAATCTATTTGCTCTCCTTAGCCCAATACCCCGTGATGTAATTGTCCTTAGCTAAGGGACACCCTGGAAATATAGCGAAAGAAATACAAAAAAAAATGTTTGTGTGTATGTGTGTAGTCATTCATTTTTATTTGAAATAATAAGGAGGTAAGATACCCCTTGATAAAATAGAGTCACGAGGGGCAGTTCTATTCTATAGGAAAGGAAGAAACACCCAGTGCATCGCCCTGAAATACAGCCCAGGTGTTTTTGCTGGCGGATTAGCAGCCGAGGTTTTATACATCAGTGTGATTCGACACGCATCACAATAAGAGACTAGTGTTTCAGTTAAAATCAATTATAGATATTATTTCAATGATAATTTGCTCATTGATCTGCTGACACTGCTGGAACAATTGCTCAGAACTGTTCGATTTCTAAACATTCGGCTTTTTGAAAAAAAATGTCTTTATTTAAAACATCACCTAGTGGATATCGGATATTTTTGTACACTTTGGAAAACCCGCGTGAAATTTTGAATGCTGATCTGCTTTATACTAAATGAAGTTTCTAAAAGTTGTCTTACAGTATTGTTCACCATCTCTGGGGTATTAAGAACAAAATGTGTTTCAGGCACTTTTTACAGCAGCCAGTGGGACAATTGCAAGAAGTGCCTTTCATGTTTAAGCTATTACGAGTGACGATCCACAGATGAGTCAAGATTAGTACATTCTTCCAAACGCTGATTAACAGGCAGTGAATTGTTGCTCTGGGGGCTCAAGCAGATTTCGGGCCACATTTAATGTCAACTAATATCTGCTTCCATTTTTAAAATTGCAAACACTTATATTTTGTTTGTTATTATTAGTGGTTAGAATGCAGCCAAACTAGGACTTTTAAGCACTTTTTTTTTTGTTTTGCTTTTCAAACGGGCAGTTTCTCTGCTTTGATGAGGGTTCGCGAGCACAAATCCACAGAGTTACAGCCACCTTCATCGTCCGGAGATGTACTTACATAATTTTATCTTTTAATTATGCGAATAAGTCGTATAAATGTTCACACATTAATGACAGAAAAATGTCACATATTTAACATTAAATCAGCTCGCATTCGGCACTCAGCATGGAGACGTAGTCTCGTTGCCTGTAATTTATGTGCCATGTGGGAAGTCCAAGACGATTGGTGTATCCTCTTTCTAAAAATAAGCAGGAAGTACCTCCAATTGCTCGTTGTCCAGCTCAGGCTCTCTGAACTTACAGAATCGCTGCGATCCCTGCAGGTCATATGGAAGGCTGAGAATCATCTGGTCCGCACGTTGGGATAATTTCAATTGGTTTTCGCACCATAACATCTAAGTTTGCAGATGATTGGAAACCATGTAATCCACTAATGACGTGGAAAATAATTAACACATTCTGGTGATATAGGCAGACACATAACAGGTAACACTTACATCGGAGAAGTATTAAATTATCCACTTTCGTAGGCATACTGAGGAAAGGTAATATGGATTAAATGCGTGATTTTATCAGGGGCCAAGAGCTCCTGGGGTTTTATGGAACCAAAATTTGAAGGTCGCAGGATGATCAGAGATTACTGCTCAAATTCATACAGGATCATCGTTTTCCTAATAGAGGAATACTTACAAGAGGAATGATTTTCACATAAGGCTTTGTCAAATACTGGTTACTAGTCCAGATTTAGGATTTGTGGTTGTATTAATAGATTACGTGCTAAATAAGAGATCGGCCATTTTGCACTGAGGTGTCATTAAATTTTCACACTCAGAGATTCAAGACAGAAATCGAGAAATCAAAGAAATCAATGAGAATCAAATAAATGTCGCAGAGAATTTCAGTCAATAATTTTAGTCAGGATTCTAGCGAATGCCAAAGGAGCCAGGAGTATCAGAATCACATGATCTTGCTTCTTTATCTTATCTATTTTATCCATATGAATAGGATAGAAAAAATATTAATTCTAACTTTCTCTGCTCGTTTTCGTCGTCTAGAATAGAACCGAGATGGTGATGTGTGGGATGTGTTTCATGTTGATGCCTTTGCGAGACATGTGACAAATATGACAGACATTTCCTTTTATCGATGTGTTGTAATTTTAGTGAATGGTCCCTCTATGTTAAATTTATACGTTATCTGACAATTTAATAAGGTTCAAGGCCATAAGTTCACCTTCATAATCATTACTCGTACATAGAGAAATACTATTGATAACAGTTTCTCATATAGATTTCCAAAGGACTTTATGCAGATTTAAAATGAATTACCTATGGATGTAGATATAGGAGAAACAAGCTGCATATGAAAACGTATTTCATGATGTTTTAACATAATGCGATGTATATTTATGGGTTTCAACATTATTGCCAATGTTTGTGATGTTTCATTAAATTCGATTTTCCACCTGGTTGAAAGCCGTCTCCAGCTGTTTCTGAGTGTTTTGATGAACATTAACGCATCAATGTTAACGGTATGAATTTTAGAATAGCTCTGAAATTAGTCATCTGTTTGGCATTGACAGTTTTGTTCTGAGCTCAGGTGTAGTCTCTATGCTTTGAAAGTTTGAAGTTGCAGAAGGATTTTATTGATACTTTACATTTAATAGAGCGTTTCGGGCAACACAAGCTCCTGGGGAATTCTTATTACAGATCCATGGTTGAAGAGGAACGGCTGATTCGTACCTGCCCTAACACCAACTTTTTGATCTTTACTTTCTCTCATATTACATGTCACCTGTTCCGGGACATTACTTCACCAGGTATAGCTCCGGAAATATCAGTTTTAGCAAGGATCACTCCCCAAACATTGCCTTTGGCTGAACTACCAATCTAATCATGCAACGGAAGACAATTACAGCGCCAAACAGGGAGTCCCCACATTTCTAATGCCACCGGCCTCGATGGAGGCATTTTCTGAAGGTATACCGTATAGACCTGGAGGTTAGCAAGAGAAATGAAGACTAGCTCTACCAGTAAGCAAAGTGAACTCCCAAGCAAGGAAATCTAACCTTGATGAACTGATCTCCCTTCACTGCTTGGAAATGCTTTCAATTAAACTGTGTACTACTCACAGAAACTCACTTCATCGACAACGTTTTTAAAAAGAAAAAAAAGTTATAATGTAAACCTACTCCTTGCTGAATTCTTTATTTACTCTTTTACTGGAGATGCACCAGAGAAATATGACTTTCATGTTTGGATTGATAACTGGAAATTAAAACGAACTCAATCCATTCTATAGGCCATGTTGATACATTTGAAGCTTTGGTACAGTTTGTAAATATTTACCTGAATCTCTACATTATATCTGTCCTGTGACCCTGACAACACACCGTATACTTCTCACTACCAGGCTCCACAGTCGCAATGAGAGCTTACCTACAAGTCACAAGGGCCCAGCTAGTTATTCTACGAGTTTCGGCTGGTTCCTATCGCTGTGAGAGTCAATACGCAGTAATACGTCGGCTCCGTCAGAGAGCCGCAGTTTGGAAAATTTTAAGGTAATGGTGGCATTCGTAGTGACCAGTCCAAAGGAGAAAATGCTTCGAGCAAAAACTGCTCTCATTTGGTAATCAGCCGAGAACCTGCAAAGGAGAATTTGTAATTTTTTGCCAGGGTATTGCAGGACCCAGAATTATCTGAAGGAACTCTTGGCACTGAAATAGAAGCAGTCTGAAGTTGTAATGCCTCCTTTCTTCCAAACCACTGTCAGGAGGCGTTGTGTCACAGAGATTTCGTGAGTCAGGCCTGCATTAAATGGAAAATAAAGTCAAAAACTAACCCATTTTTAAAGTGCTGGTACGTTTGGTTCAAAATTATTTCCCAGAATAATTACCCGTAATAAGTGCTCCAAACACAGCACCGAAAATGACTAAGCACACTGCCGCTTTCATTAATGTGTATTAACTTAGGAACTTATAGAAACTGGCACAAATTGATCTCTGAAACTATCCGCATTGAGGGTCGATGTTCCCTTCTTATGTTCCCACTGATATGTCGTAATGTTGTCTTTGGGGTAAACCACGGCTACGAGTCTCCAGACAATGAGAAAGGAAATGTTCCAATCGCACAAGCTGCAAGCATTAAAAGAACCAAACAGGATAAAGATTGCATTCAGAGGGAAGCAATATATTTTTATAGTATCAAGCTTAGATTATTCACTCTTGACGTATTTGTGAACTTGTTGCAATCACTAACAGTTGGAAGTAACGACTGAATTTCACCAAGTACATTGAAGTTCACCAACGTCTTATATATAATATAGCGTGTCACAGAACGTGGCAGAAGTTAGTCACTTCCGGGGAATATTCTACAAATATTGAAACTTTCTTTTTTGGTTTTAGTTCCATTAAAGGCACCCGGATATTAGAGTCCTGCATGAAGTTCACAAAAATAATCAAGGGACATATAAATAAAAGGTTTCCCCTGTGGACAATTCTGTTACATTATTAGTTAGCAACTGCTCATCAAAACGATACTTTGTATTTTACTTCCTTCTGTGACATTAACATGTGCAATAATTTGCATTGTCAATGAAATGCTAACTGTATCGCGTTTGCCCTGCCAAAGCTTCCAAGAGAGATAAAACACACGTTGGCATTTTTAATCGTTGAGGTTATGTTAAAACCACCTCGTGAGGTGAACCTTCTCGCTGCTGCTGTAAGTTGGGAGTGACAGTTGCGGTACAAGGTGCGTCAGAACGAGACAGGTGCACTTCCGCCTCTAACGGCGGCTCCTCATCTCCAACTGAATCGAAACAGATAAAAAGGCTGAACGGAAAGTAGGGCAATTCTATGAGGAAATTATTCATAGAAAATGGTTCAGCATTTGAAAACACTGGTGACATCACATTTTCATTCTCCAAGTGCATTTCTGGGGACATGATTATAGAATTAAATTTGAAAAAAAAAAGGACATGAATTAAGATCGAAACAGACAAGGGGGTGGGGAGAATGTTTTCATGGAATACACGAAACTAAGGCTGCTCTTTACGTACTTTGCGTGTAAAGTAACGCCGTGCAACATCACCTCTTAGAGAGCAGACAATGGCTTAGTAGCAATGTCACTCGAATAATTATTCAGAGACTCAGGCTCATCTTCGGAGGATGCATATTCAAATACCTCCACAGAAAGGTGGTAAAATTAACTTAACAAAATCCGAATAGAGAATTCGTTTCAATGATCGTGTCTGTGAATTATCGCAAAAACCCGTGTGGTTCAGTCATATCCTTCAGGGAAGGAAATCTGTTGCCCTTACCTGGCCTGGCCTCTATGTGACTCCAAATTGATTGTTACCTGCCCTCTGATGAAGCACCCTAACAAATGATTCTGCTCAGTGACACTTAGGCATGGACAGCTTATGCTGGTCTTGCCAGCAACGCCGACATCTTATGAAAGAAATAAAAGAAAGTTAAGAAGCACGACAGGAAACTTTAGCCCAGCAAGCTCCCAAAAAGCAGCAATGTGATCCTGACGATGTAACCCATTTTTATTATATTGGTTGAGGATAAATGTTAACCAACAGATCAGGCAGATCTTTATTTTCATCCCTTCCATCCTACTCACCTTCCTAACTTCATCCTTCCTCGGCCCCTTCCTAATTTCGTTCTTCCATTCCAGCATTGATATCTCCATTCCTCCCATCGCAACCCTTCAATATGTAACGTGAAGTTTTCACTGTCACAACTGAATGTTGTATCCTCACAAGTGATACACCACAACTGCTCTGTTATTGGGCAGACTCCGTGTGACTTTAACACTGTCTATTCCTGCGCACACAGGTATACCGCGGAGTACCCAATTATAGACTTGTGAATATCAAACGCAGTTGGCCATTTTATACAATAGATATTGATGTTGAATCTGCTAACCGTGTAATCGGTGCCAAATGGCGGGATGAGCCACATTTGCATTA
The DNA here is from genome assembly GCF_017639515.1 of Carcharodon carcharias. Classification (NCBI taxonomy): domain Eukaryota; kingdom Metazoa; phylum Chordata; class Chondrichthyes; order Lamniformes; family Lamnidae; genus Carcharodon; species Carcharodon carcharias. Next base: position 2,608,203 of record NW_024470635.1, on the reverse strand, counting down.
AATGAAAACAAAAATAAAAATACATGGAAAAAACTCAAAAGTTCTGACAGTTTCTGCGGGGAGAAACACAGTTTTCGTTTCGAGTCCATATGACTCTTGAACAGATCGTGCCTGCTGTCCAAGTAAACCCATGTAAATGGACATAGTTTCTTCATCGTTGCCCCTCATCTCATTGTGTTTATTTCGCGATCTTAGGACTTCCGAATGTTGACAACACATCCCACCATCAAAGTTATGTTCAGACGGAGTCTGCCGCTCTGCCGGCTTGAAGTAGTGATTCAGGGCACTGGGAGACGTGCAATGCACTTCTGGAAATATGCCATCCGTTATGTGTAACGGAGGAAGCAAACGGAGCTTCAGTTTAACAATACATTCGAAAGGTCCCATAGTCCTGCACCGAAAGGTCAGTCTACATTATATGCGCAATCTCCGGACTGGGACTTAAAATAACATTTTCTGATTCTGAGGCCAGAGTGCTACCGCTGATCCACAAATCTGTAAATGAATGCCCGAAGTGCGATATCTGATTGAAGCGGGGAATTCAGAGAATTCACAACAACTGGAGATGATAGTTTTTGTACTAGTGGTAAGGGTTTATGTAACGTGGTGCTTCATAGCCGCGCAGTAATACAAGGCTGAGTCAGAAAGCTGGGTGTCTGTGATCTTCAAAGGGATGTTTGTCTTCCTCCTGTTCTGTACGGCCGAAAAGCGCTTTACAAAAGCTGGTGCATTCTCTTCATTCCCAGCCGTGTGTCTGAGCAGCACATACTGAAGGCCTTTTCCCGAGTACTGTACGTACCAGAATAGGTAAGCAGCTGTGTATGTCGCTGGATAGTTACAGGACAACACCGCAGTATCTCCTTCACTCACTGCTACAACTGGGGGTATTTGGAACAGTTTATCCTGTTGGCTGTATTCTGAAAAACAATAACAGAATGTTATGAATGCAACTTTTCGATTTTTTTTTCATTTGGATGAAAGAGGCATTTCAGTGCACACGCACACGCGTGCGCACACGGGCTCACGTTAAATCATTCCCTTCAATACGACGGTCGAATGCATTTCGAGTGTGAACAACAACAACAAAAACCACGGAGCTCCAGCGATTTCGCCCCTCAGTTAACTGAATCCAGGCCATCATCGTGCAATTTCCTTCTGGGTGTATTCATCAGCCAAGGCTACCGTTTGCGCAGGAAATAGAGAAGCTCTTCTCTGGCCCGTTGAGACAGTGACAGATCAGCTTGTGGCTAATGTAGATACTGTACGGACACTCACTGAGCGGTGAGCGAAGCCGAGGAAGCTGACCTCACCAATGGAGTGAAGAAAGATTGGAGGAATATAACAATACAATAAACAAAATAAAAGCGTTACAATCGCATGAAATACTTACTTGCTTGAACATTGATGAGGAAAAGGCACACTTTGGTGAATATTATTGTGGTCCTCAAGACACAATGACGATCAGTAAACATGTTGATTTTGTATTCTGTATGACAATTCCATACAGTACAGAAGTAAGCGGTGTACATTCAAGATATTTGCAACTTCCTGCTACAGCATTTACCTTCACATGAGCACAAATTCGAGATTTCTAAGCAACATGGCAATCGCAAATGTCAGTTTACTCTTTTTGACGTCTTATAGCAGCTAATAGGTGCGATGCTGGGAGGGGTGGGGCAGACAAACAAAGTCATCGAATCAAAATTTTTAAAAAGTTCCAAATTCATAACTATAGCCCCGCCACTGAGTTGATGGACATCAAAGGTCATTGTTACTTGACAGATGCAATTGATTGTTATAATGTCATTCAATCCATTCTTTTGCCGACGCAAGTGTCTATTGTTATGTGTTTGGAATCGACGACTTTTTAAGTTTAATGGCGGTAAATGGTTATTCTTATTCAACAGCCAATACTAATCAATGCTATGAATGGATACCAATGAACATCGTTTTGTGATGGACACCAATAGCCACTCATATATAACAATCAGCATTTGTCAGCGTTACTCAATGCAGAAATAATACATTTTGTTTTTTGGTCGGACAGAGCTTGAGTATTTCTGAGAAAGAGACAGGCCTAAGCTTATCGCCCTGCAATCATCAGGACACTCGGAAGAATGAAAACATAAAGGGGTGGGGGGGGGGGGGACAATTTATGGTGTATGTGAGGAGAGCGCTGATTGGTTGGCATGTGGCATTACCATGAAGAATGCATCGCCGATGGTGACTGACAGTTAACTGCCAAGCATTGTTTGAAATTTAAACCAGGCAGCTCGAACCCGATTGGTCAAGGCTGACACATTCATGATGATGATGGTGATGATGATGAAAAGAAGAAGAAGAAGAAGAAGAAGACGACGAAGATAATATTGATGATCTGTGTGGTTTGTTCTCCAGAGGCTCAGCGAAGACTGTGCATTTCGAATCCCACCAGCACCCGCACACCCCTTCCCCTCCAGCCTCCTTTAATGAGACTGGTGAACCTGGTTGCACCAATCTATGGCAGAGTTACCCTGCCCCAGTTAAGTAGACGAAAACTGAGCACAGTACTCCAAATGCGTTGTTTGCAAAGTTTGCAGCAAAGCTTCCTTACACACCTAATCCAAACGCCTTTCAACAGCTTCACAGACACTATTAGTTATTCTTTTTTCCAGTTTTCTATCCATCTCAATACACTACCAACAATTTAATTGTGCTTTAAGTTTACACACTAATCACTTATGTGGGTAAAGGCTTATTTCAAAAAGTAACCTTCTTCAAATATTCTAGGTCACCCCCTTCCATAAAAAAGAAGGAAAAGGAGTCCTTCCGTCTACTAGCAGTGAATTTAATGCCGTCGGATGTCGGCTGTGCAAATCCACACTGACCTTAGGATTGCTGAACCACATCTGTCCTGATTTACTGCTCACCCCACTGCACCTGATCCCGACATGGATCTGGCCGCATTGAATGTAAACGTACAGAATTGTATCTTACCACAATTAACATAACTATGCCGAATGCGGCCTGACCAGAACTATGGAACGATGCTTGAAGGAACTTTCCCCTAACTTAATCTACTGCATTCGTTGCTCCCAACGCGGTCTCCTCTACATTGGAGAGACCAAACGTAAACTGGGTGACCGCTTTGCAGAACACCTGCAGTCTGACTGCAAGAAAGACCCAAACCTCCCTGTCACTTGCCATTTTAACACTCCACCCTGCTCTCTTGCCCATATGTCTGTCCTTGGCTTGCTGCATTGTTCCAGTGAAGCTCAACGCAAATTGGAGGAACAGCACCTCATCTTCCGACCAGGCATTTTACAGCCTTCCAGACTGAATATTGAATTCAACAACTTTAGAACTTGAATTTACTCCTCCATCCCCGCCCCTTTCCGTTTCTTCCCCCTTTCTTTTGTTTTTTCCAATAATTTATATCGATTTTTCTTTTCCCACACATATCCATTATTTTAAAATATATATCTTTTATGCCCTGTTAGCCTTTCCACCCCACCCCCACTAGAGCTGTACCTTGAGTATTCTGCCATCCATTCATAATTAGCACATTCATTTAGATAATATCACCACCTTCAACAACTCTTTGTTCTCTTGTCTGTGGCATCTTTTGATTATCTGCTCCTATCACTGTTTTCTTGTCCCCACAACCACACCACCCCCCACACTCCACCCCCCACCTTAAACTAGCTTATATTTCACCCCTCTCCTTATATTCACTCAGTTCTGTTGAAGGGTCATGAGGACTCGAAACGTCAATGCTTTACTTCTCCGCCAGACCTATTGAGTTTTTCCAGGTAATTCTGTTTTTGTTTTGGATTTCCAGCATCCGCAGTTTTTTGTTTTTATCTCTGTATTTATTTGAAGGAACTTGGCCCATCGTGAATTGAAGTATGCTTTAGGAACAGAATGTAACCATGCTGAACTAGACCAGAATGCATTGAATTTTCACACGCAAAAAAGGCACCTCGACGGCAAACGAGATTTGGAGGAACTGGGTATATTCCCACTGAACGCAACTGTACTCTACTGGACATGTCCACGATGAACCGGACCTGCCATCAGTGAATATGCCAACAATAACCTGGGAAAATCTGCACTGAATCTTTTCATGAAGAACTTAGCCTATTAACAACTAATATAGTGGTTTTTAACAGGGCATGTCGACAATGAATATACAGGCAGGTGCCTTATAATGTGTGTAAAGTCTCAGAAATATTTGCAACCACGTTGCACCTGCTCCGTGGCCACAGCGACTGAATATTGAACAGGACTGAGAACCCGGCTCAGTTTTATGTTAAAAAAAATCATTCCTCAGCACGCTCAGGACTGAAAACCAATGACTTGACCTGGCCCCAAAATCCAGACAGTTGAGTATTTTATAAAGAACTGCAACTATTATCATTATGAAGTTTCTGTGTATTTCACTTTAGAACTATTTCAGATCCCATCAAAAGAGAAAGACCAGCCCAGTGGCAGCTGCATGAATTTGTTTGTTGCAATAACTTTAATTAACTTAAAATGTCAAACCAATTGGTTATCTCCCCGGAGCCTAACAGCAGGTATAAATGTGAGCATTTTTGGTGAATTGCAGAACGTGCTCAGGGCTCCTGGGAGAAATGCACAGAGTACCGAACGGTCGGGTATTTGCCATTTACTATCCCGTCATTGGAGTTATCGGGGTTCCAGGTAAAATAGTGTAGTCGGTCAGCAGCTGCAAGGATCATTCGTTGGCAGCAAGAATTCTACAATTTTGCCTGTAGCGCATCTCAATGATGCCGGTATCCTTTCTCCAGTATCATGAGATGCATATTCCACCCTTACCATTATATTTTCTGTCCCTTAACTGGTATAATTTCAGACTTTTACAGAACCATTTTTCCACCTTTATGGATTAATTCGCCATTTTACCTTCGCACTTCAGTCAAGTTATTTTTTCAGTATTAAAGGCTTCTATTTCCCCTTTAATAATGTACCCTTTGCCAACATAGTTTCTTGACATTACCTGTATAATTTCTCTCGTTTAAATTTATAGTATCTCCCTGTGACTGATAACATTCCATTGTTTTAATGATATTATTCCTTGCCATTTGCCACTGCCATCACAATAAGTAAATGTAATTATATTAGGCTATTAACATTGTTAGAGTCGGTCAATTATCATTATGTGAACACAGAGTAATGGAGCTTTGTTGTGTTAATGGCGCTGTTACTGAAGTGAAAATGTCACACATGTTATTACAATGCAAAGGTAAAGGGATTCTGTGGTTGACACTGTTCCAGTGGGTGAATTAACACACCATGAAGACTGTACAAATGTGGACCCATTGTATTCTTACCACTGTTATTGTGGGTAAATTATCACATTGTTGTCACGTTGAATATATCGTTCTATTGTGCCTTTCACTTACAGAACGGGAGAATAATTTAATTAACGATTGTTTGATAATCGAACCTTTGAATTGTTCCCGAGTGAATTTCATGAATTTATTTATTGAAGGGACATTATTAATGTTGACAGAAAGTCCAGCAGTGTAGGAGGTTCTTTCTTCAATTTGGACCTCATCACTTGCAAATTCCAATGATCCATATGGATACCGAAGACCACACATGATTGCCAGGTGAAGGGCTCGGAGTTACAAATGCGCCCTTCACACCATTTCCTCTGCAAAGTCAGAGAAACGGTACTTGTCCATTCACTTACCCCTGTTTGAGGATATGTTTGATAAATTTGAACATCAGCTTTACTACCAGTCAATAATATTACAGTAATTTGTTGGAAGGATCTACTTTTGAGTCTCCATGAGTATAATCTACATTTTTCTTCATTTCTACGCTGGCTGTTGTGTTATTCACCCGCTTCAATGTGTTGCCTTATTGTGTGCTGTTTTGTCATTTCCCGTTTTTATTTCACATTTCCATCTTGGTTTCGGTTTGTTTTCTGTTCCTCTTGTTCTTAGTTAAGTCTGATTATCGCATTTTGCATTACTTCGCATTTCACCTGCCTTCTGTTCATTGAAATTACGGTATTGAGTGCAGAAATAATTCTTAATAGCTTGCAGCACTAGCTCTCTCCCTTTCTCTCTCTCTCTCCCTCCATCTCTCTCTCTATCTCTCTCCCTCCCTTCGTCTCTCTCTCTCGCTCCATCCCTTTTGCTTGGATTGAAATCGGAAAATTGACTGTTCTCACTTTGTCGCACACAGACTTTTTTTGTGTTCCAGTCTCATAGAAGATGTGTCACTTCTAACGTGGTGTCCATGGCGGTGACAGGTCTTGGCTGTAATATTAAACTGTACTGGTCTAATTTATGTTCCATCCAGCTCCCCGTCTCTCACACCAGTTTGCAGTTTTAGTGCTGCCTTAAATTTGGCAAGCCATTGACAGTTCGACTTGATTCACGGTCGCTTTTCCCTTTGATCTGTTTATGGACATTTCTTGCCAGAAGCTGAAAATAAATATTTCACCGGGATGATGGCTACGCGTGTTCCAGGAATAGTTTCTGCACTGTGTTGTGGATAAAATAGCACTTGATTTGGTTATGAACCTTCGTACATAATTAACAATATACCGTCTTTCTGCCACAGAAGATTCACATTTTATGCGGCACCTGCATGGACCGCATATGACTGGATTCCGTCTATTGTCACTCCTTGTCTCCCATTCATTCTGATTTCACTGTTCAATGCTCTGACCGTCAGACACATTTTAGCGGCAGGAGACTCCAGGCACAGAGTATTGGAGAGAATCAGAGTGACCCAGAGATGGAGAAGCGGAAGTTCATTGCTTTACTCTTCACCATCTCGGACAGTTTCACCCTGTTATATTTGTTGTATTATATAGCCATCCTCTGTCTGAATGGAGAATGTTGTTCATTTCTCAGTTTCCGATTTCAATTCTGAAGAAGTCATAATGGACTCGCAATGTTACCTATGTTCCTCCTCCAGAGTTGCTGCCAGGCCTGTTGAGTTTTCCCAGCACTTCCTATTTTTATTACAGATCTCCAGCAGTCGCAATATTTTGCTTTCTTATTCTCACTTCAGTGATTCCACAATTATCCTCCTGCAAAAATGAGTTATGATTCAGATATCCACTTCCTGCGCTAATCCATTTTTTAAATACTGGTAAACAGATTAAAATGAGAGCCGAGTTAAAGAATGCGGTGGTGTACATTGAGCGTGTTTGTTCAAATTTAAAATTTGTAGCAGGAAATTTAATCACAAACTGTATTTCATGCATGTAAAATTGAATGGCTGGCACAATAACTCAGACTGTTTGTGGGACGGGCGTAACAATCGATTGCCTTATCTGGTTGCACGGCCTGCGCGGATCAGATTGGTGATAGCAGCACTGCGTTCGCTCCCTGTTCCTTCCTGTGGAGATTTGGGATCTCCCTCAATGCCCTACGTGTTGTGGGGATTGCGGCACTCTGGGTAGAACCTACCTTCAGGCCGAGAACTCAAGAAGAAATTTCGATTCTCCCGTGTTGGCTTCAATGTGTTTACGAAGCCTTTTTGTTCCCGGTTGGCTCTTAATATATTAATTAGTATCCTTATGTCATTGACATATCTTATTTCTAATATAGGCGATTGTTGCAAAAACTACAAACAATTGTCTCCATGTTAGCGAATGTCTTGCTCATCAGGATAATGCATGAAAAGTATCAATTTTACACATCATGATGAAAAACAGATTTTTTTGGCAACTCAAACATGTAGCTTGGCTGACCTCTCTCCCTCCCAAACAAATACCACTGCCTCTATACCTATATTTCCCTCCATTACAGCTAACATGTCTCAAAGAAGATGCGGACTCTCTGGATGTATCACTTACTACCTGGTGTCCATGGCGGTGGCGGATCTCATGGTCTTGATCACTGCTGTGATATTAAGCCGGGTTGTGGGAATTTATTTCCCATCCAGTTTCTTGTACATCACACCGGTGTGCAGCCTCCGAGCTTCCTTAATCTACACAGCCAATTGATAGCTCCGTTTGGTTAACAGTTGCTTTCAGCTTTGATCGATCTGTGGCCGTTTGTTGTCCGAAGCTGAAAGTAATATTCAGTACTGAGAGGGCAGCGTCGCTGGTTATAGGTATCGTGGCAACACTGAACTGCGTAACAAGTTCCTTCATGTATTTTGCAACAGAAACTAAATACATAATTAACAATGTACCCTGGTTCTGCAACGTAAAATTAGTATTTTATACGTCACCTGCATGGGTCGCATATGACTCCATTCGTTCGATTTTAACCCCGAGTCTCCCATTCATTCTGATTTTACTGCTCAATGCTCTGACCGTCAGACACATTCTAACGGCCAATAGAGACCGCACGAGATTCTGAACCAGCAATGGAGAGAATCAGAGTGACCCAGAGATGGAGAAGCGGAGAAAGTCCATGGTTTTACTCTTCACTATCTCAGGCAGTTTCATCCTGTTATATTTGTTTTTCTTTATAACGGTACTTTACATCTGAGCTGCGAATATTACTTATTCTTCAGTTTCCGATTTCAGTGATTTCACATTTGGTCTCTACCAAATTGGATACATGCTTCAGTTATTGAGTTCCTGCATCAACCCGTTTATTTATGCTGGGACCCAGAGTAAAATCAGAGCCGAGTTAAAGAATGGGGTGAAATACCCACTGAGGTTATTTGTTAAAATATTTAAACATTGAAAATAAGAAACTAACATGAACTTTACATTGTTTCCATTGCATTCCATATTCAATTCCACAATTTCTTCTTCTTGCCCCTGAAAGACACGGGCCCACTTCCAAGGTGACTTGTATTTTATGTCCGTTTCCTGCGTGTGAATTGAAGAACACATGAGAAAAGCTGTATTCCCTCTCAGTTCAATGCGGTAAACTGTCCGAAGTTGAATTCCCATCACCTGTCCTGCGGTGACTAAAGCTTGGTGTTTCCATCAACCCTGATGGCTCTGGAGGCCAGCAAATAAACTCTAAACAACACTTATTAACACATGCAGGAATGATATAATAATATTAATAATTATAATTTATTATTATTGTTACTATTATTATTATGACATGTGATGCAAGGGTCGCTGGGAAGGTCAGCATTCCTTGCCAATGCCTAGTTTGCCTTGTCAAACCAACGTCCTGGCTGCACTCATGGACTGGATGGACTCCTCCATGGTTCACACATCATCGCACAGTCCCTGAACCTGTATCAGATTTCTACTTCCCGCTGCACTTCCAGGATTTCCCATCCTGCTGATGACTCCAGACGTACCTCCTCGACCTGACACTGAGCACTGGAGGGCTATCCCACGGATTTCCGAAAGTTAGTGGCCTCAACAGTGCCTGTCACAATCAGCTATTCGGGTGCATCTCAGCGGTGCTCACCAGGTTGAAACCCTAATGCTCCTCGCATGCCTACAGCTTTCAAGTTAGGGGTCCCTGTTGTGGTAGAGGGTGCAGGGAAATTAAGTGACGTGCACCCTCTGTGATCTCTTTCTCCCCCGCAGAGGACGAGGTTTTTTGCAGAGACCCTGGATCTGACAGCTCTTTTCATGACCTGCACTAGGGTGGAGAGCAATGAGAGGGCAAAATATCCATCTGACTACTCATCGTGTGGAGCTCCATCTGAGAATGGAGTACACACACACATGATCACTACGCATTTTGCTAGGCAGACGGTGGCAGTAGCATCCAATCGTCCATCACTCTTTGAGACCTCTAGCCCCGACTCACTGTTAGTGATTGCCTGTCCTTCCTCGATGCAGCCTAACTCTTCGTCTACAGATGTGGCGTGCCCATGTAAGGTGCACGCCTCCAGTCCCTCTCTTTCCCTTGCATTATCAGCTCTCTTCTCCTTTAAATGCATACATTTACAATGTTGCTCACCCATCATGGCCAAGCTAGATGACCAAGCTGTTGACAGCCAAACGATCCAGAATGATGTCACAGGCATGCTTCCTGTATGTGATCATTGAGTAATGTTTGACACATAAATTTCAATTTTACGTAGCTTTAGACAGATATGGTACAAAACCTGTTTTTCCCCGAAATTGACTTTTTGTAATTCCATTGTTGTGCCGTAAGTTTAGTGCAATGTTTGATATTTTGATGCAACCAGCATTATAAAATGTGTTATAGTCTGAAATACATTATCATTGAGAACAATATAATTGATTCTGAAATTAACCTTTATTGATAATAATGCTGCTAAAAAAAGCAACAGCATTAATAATAAAAGCAATAATGATAATAAGAAATTGAAAACAAGTCAGAAAGATTGATAGTTAGACAGAAAGATCGTTATGCAGACAGGAAAATAGATCTTTGGACAGACAGGCATGTGTGTGTGTGTGTGTGTGTGGGGGGGGGGGGGGTGTGGATAGATAGATTGATTGATAGATAGATAAATAGATAATCAGGCTTACTGCCAGACTGAACGCAGAGAGAGGCATGTTAGCGTGAGTGGAGGCATGGCTCTGGTGAGGCACGAATGTATGATAGTTAGATGTATGAATATTTTGATTGAAGAATCAATGATTAGATTGAGAGCTGTCTGGAAAAGATGATGTATGGTTGGATGAATAGACCTGAAACCTCTTGCTTTATTTCTGCCCTAATAATAAATCGGGAATAACATTAAGTTCTTTTATACAAACTGTTTTCAAATCATCACATAACCGGATTATATATCAGGAGCTTCGTGCTGGTGATGAGGCAATTATTTGTCAATAAAGTGTTGACTGCTGGGTAGCTGCTCATATCACAGAATCACAGAATTGTTACACCGCAAAAAGAGGTCACTTAGCCAATCGTTTCAGCACTGGCTCTTCGAATGAGCAACTCACGCAGTATCATTAACCCATCTTCTTCCCAGAACCTTGAACACTCTTCCTTCTTCGATATTGTTTAATTCCCTTATCATTTTCTCAATTGAATTTGTCTCCATCACATTTTCATGTAGTTCATTCCAAACCCTAACCACAGGCTTCATTATATATTTTTCCCTTGTATCAATTCCGCTTATTTTAAAAATTATTTTAGCTTTGTTCCCATTCGTTTCTGACCCTTTCAAGAGAGGGAACAGTTTCTCCCTATCTACTCTGTCCATACCCTTCGTGATTTTGCACAACTCCATGAAATCTCGTCTGAACGTTTTTTCTCTCTCAACGAAAACAGACCTAACTTTCTCACTTTATCTTCATAATTGAAGTCCCTCATCACTGGAACCATTCACGTGAAGCTTTTCAGCACCGATCTATCGCCTTCACACCCTCCTGAAGGTATGGAGCCCAGAACTGGATGCAATACTCCAGCTGAAGCAAAACTAATGACTTACCTATATTCAACATAACCACCCTCCTCTTGTACTCTTTGCCTCTATGAATAAGGCCCGGGATGCCGTATGCTTCATGAATCACTCTCTCAACATCTCCTACCTCCTTCAATGAGTTATGCACATATACAACCAGTTACCTCTGCTCCTGCACTTCCTAAAGAAAGGTACTCTTTATTTGATAATGTCTGTCTATGTTCTTCCTAACAAATGAATTAGTTTAATATTTTTATGCTTTGAACTTCATCTACCACCTGACCAACCATCCCACCGATTTATCTATGCCCTTTTATAGTTCAATACTGTCCTCCTCACAGCTCACAATGACTCCAAGTTATGAATCATTCACAGACTTTGAAATAGTGCCCTGTACAGCAAAGTCTATGTTAGGAATATATCAAGAAAAGCAAGGGCCCCAACACAGAACACTACAAGCCTGCATCCTGCCTGAAAAACATCTATCACCAATTACTCTCTGTTTCCTGTCACTCAGCCGATCTTGTATCCATGTCACACTGTTCCTTTTATTCCTGAGCTACACTTTTGCTCACAAGTCTGTTGTGTGGAATTGCCCTTTGGAGTCCATGTACACCACATCAACAGCATTTCCCTCAACAACCCTCTTTGTTACCTCCTCAAGCAACTCGAACAGTTTAGCTAAACGAGATTTTTGCTTAATAAATCCATCTCAGCTTTCCCTAATTAACCCTTATTTGTCCCCATGATTATTGATTTAGTTTTGAATTATTGTGACTAGAATTTCCTCCACCACTGAAGTAGAAGTGAGTGGCCTATAGTTGCTGGGCTTATCTTTACACCCTCCTTTGAACAAGTTTGCAACATCTGCATTTGGCTCGTCTCCCATGAGAACCCCGAGTTTAAAGAAACCTGAAGAGTTATGGTACCCCGATCTAATATCATCTCATGGATCCCACACCACTGCTTCTGTCGTTTCCACCCTCACTTCCATCGGTATCCTTGAAGTATGTCATGTAGTCCTGCTGCCTTCTCGAAGTTAAATATAGATAACCTATCCAATATCCATTCTTTTCTTTTCAATTGTAAACCAATTTGTACCTGAATTCCCTTATTGTTCAGAACGGTCTGGGTCACTTCTTCCTCCTTTGTGAAGACAGATGCAAAATATTCATTTGACTCTTCAGGTATACCCTCTACCTTCATGTGGTAACCCCGTCTTTAGTACCTAATCTTCCACACTTTTCCTTTTACCACACTTTTCCTATTCATATGCCCATAGAATGCTTTGAGATTTAATTTTCAGTTAGTTGCCAGTCTCTTTTCATAATCGCTCTTTGCTTCTTTTATTTGCTTTTTCATCTCTCCTCTGAACGTCCTGCATTCAGATTGGTTTTCAATGGTATTTTCTCCTGACAACTGTCAAACAAACATTTTTTCTTCTTTGTCTTGCTTTCTCTTTTAATCATCCAAGGAGCTGTGTATTTGTTAGCTCTGCATTTTCCTTTCGAGGGAATATTGCTTGACTGTAGCCAATTGATCAGCTATCTTTTCCCTCCCAACTTTTCACACCAATAATTCTGCCTAGATTCGTTCTTACCCGATCGAAGTTGGCTTCCCCTCAGTTAATTTATCTTACTTTGGACTGTTATTTGTGTTTTCTCACAGACAACTTCAAATGTTTGATAAAATGATCATTGTCCCCTAAATGGTCGCCCACTCACACTTGATCTGCTTGGCTCATCTTATTTCCAAGAGCAACGCCCCCGCTGGACTGGAAACATAATGCTGAAGAAAATGTCCCTCACCACATTCCAGCAACTCGTTCCTCTCTCTGCCATTTACACTTCCACTGTCCCAAAACATATTTGGACAATTAATGTCCAGCATTCTAAGTACAAGTAAATGTTTGCACCTCTCTGTAATTTTTTCAAATGTGTTTCTCTACATCATCCTCATCATTTGGTGACATATAGATGACACAGATCAATGCAATTGTACATTTTTTGCTCCTGAACACTAGCCAAATGGATTCTGCCCTTGATCCATTTGTGTCACCCTCTTTCTCCAGCATTGCAATGCTGCACTTAATTAATACAACTCTGCCCCCCTTTCTTCCTTTCCTATCATTCCTGAATACTTTCCTTTGAGGGATATTTAACAACCAGTCTTGCCCTTCCTTGAGTCAGGCCTCTGTTAAAGACACAACATCGTATTTCCACATTGCAACCTGTGGCTCTAACTCATGAATCTTCTTTACCGCAATCTGTGCATTCACATGCATGCACAGTAACCTTGAATTAGAATCAATTACTTCTGCCTGTACGCTAACCCAGCCTATTAGCTTACTATTCCTTATGAGAGGGAGATCTGTCTCTTGAAATGCTCTCTCCAACTTGGTGCTCCTATCTAATACCATCTTATGGTTCACACACATCTGCTTTGTTAATCTTATTGCTTTCGAGCAGCATTCCCAAAACACCCCTCAAGGAATTCTGTTCAAGTGCAACCCATTTGGCCTACTTGTCTCACCTACCCCATAAGCTGTCTCAATATCCCAGGAATCTAAAGCCCTCCCTCCTGTATTCACTTTCAAGCCATGCATTCATCTGTCTTATCTTTTTATTTTTTTTTGCATTCTCACACGCTTGGCACTGGGACTAAACCGGAGATTATTATATTTGAAGGCCTGCATCATAATTTTTTACCTACCTCCCTAAATTCTACTGCATGACCACATCCCTCTTTTTACCTCTATCTCTGGTATGGATGTGGACCACGACAACTGGTTGTTCACCTTCCCTCAGGGTGTTCCATCACTGACGTTAGGACGGGAAGGGCAACACACCATCATGGATTCACATATGTGGCCACGGAAGAGCCTATCTATACTCCTAAATATGAATGATGTTGCAGTCTCCCCTGTCAGCTTTAGATATAGCGTTAGATTTTTGCATCATGCATCACCAGTGGAACAGACCCTATCCTCCAGCAGAGGAGGAGAAGGTTAATAATAAGGGTCACAAAGATAAGGAATGAAATTCACGAATAATAAATAATTCAAAATGTTAAGTCATTATACTTAACAACTATTTTCAATATTTTATTTTATTCAAAATATATTTAAGTTCATTTAATATCATTAAGGATTTATTGAGGTCTCATTGTTCATTCTGTCACTGAGGCATCATCTATGTCATCAGTGAAATGTCCGTGATAATGCGTGTTATGATGGCGCCATTGGTTAGCGTCTCCTACTTATAGAGCAGTACAGTCAACAGGCTATGCCAAGGTACTTATAGAGCAGTACAGTAAGAAGACTATGCCAAGGTTATGTGTTCGAGCCTCACCTAGAGCAGAAATTTTACTGGAACGACATTTGGATAATGTGGACGAGATTCTGGCATTAAAGACACCGTTTGCAGCTGGTGGCATTGCAATCGAACTACATGAGAGAGCCTCAGCCCTCGCCCCCCATCACGCCCCCCATCCACCCATTGTGCTGGTTTATTAATGTCAATTAGGCAGGGGAGCACAAGGAAGTCTGGAAGGCCAACAGCGATTCATTTCCGAACTCTCCTGTGCTTGTAACTTGTTCTCTCTGACGAAAAGCATCAAGAAAACCGTCTTTATAGAACAAGGTGTTGCATGTCCAGCAGTGATCACACTCGGTAAACACCCCCTCAGCCCCCCGCCCCCGCAAAACTGCCCCCCCCCACCCCCCCCCCCCCCCCCCCCCCATCCCCCGCCAACCCCTCCGCTGGAAGTGGTTAGCAAATGCTGCTCCCCAGGTTCCACAGTGACAGACAGTCTGGTACTTTATACATTTCTTTATTCCCATATGGGGAAAGCAGATACCACCTGGCTCATGAAACACACATAGATTAACACCAATCTCACCCTTGGGACCAAACGGATAGTGTATTAAGGCAGACTTTTCATTACCTGGTCTGATTGTGAATCATGGCCGGCTGACAGTTATCAAGAAAAGAAGATCCACAATTTTCACCTGTGTTGTGTGCAGTGGTTAAGGGTATCTCTTTACAGAACACAATCAGGGATGTGGCGGTCCTCTCAAAGACAGAATCCCCAAGTCTTTAGTCTCATAAAGCAGAGGTACAATGGATGGCTCAGGCCCGTCTACAAAGCTACAGCAACAACTGCAACGACTTATATTTATATCGAGATTTTACATAATTAAATGTCCCACGGAGTTTCACAGGGGCATAAGGATATATTAGGTCAGTTGACCAGAAGCTTGGTCAATGAGGTAGTTTCTGGGGAGACTCTTAAAGAAAGAAAGTGAATTGGAAAGTTGCAGAGGTTTAGGAGGAAATTCCAGAGATTAGTGTCCAGGCAGCTGAAGATGCGGCCACCAGTGGTGGGGTGATTGAAATCAGGGATGAAGGACATGCGGTAATGGTGTTCCATGTATGTGGGCACCACATCTCATGCTCAAGGTCCAGGCTTGAACTTTGGGACATAGTTTCACCATCCCAGGTCTCAGATAAAAAAATAATTCCCCACATAAACATCTTATAAGATTATTGTTTATTGATACCATGAGAAAACTAGGACCAGTGGAATCCTCCTTTGTTCTCGGTTGGGGATTGACTTTAATGGAGATATAATCCTTTGGATTTCAGTTGAGATAATAAAAAAGATATATATTAATACTGAAAAAGACAAACCTGGGGCAGCAGGTCAATCACCATTAGAATGTGATGATTTAATGGTCACCGTTTCAGGTTTATTCAGCTGTTATTGAGAAGTCTTAATGACATCATTGAACTGGGACTGGATAGCATCATAAGAGTCCATTGTTTCTTCATGATCCATATCAGTAATAAGAAGAAATATTAATAAACCTGAGCACATTATTTAGGCTGACACTCTAGGGTGACATTGAGGGACTGCTGCACTTTCAGGGACAGCATCCTTCAGATGGAACTTGTGGAGGCTCTGGTCAAAATCTTCCAATACTACATATATAGTAGCGGGTCAAAGGGCTGAAAGATTGTAAATATTACTCCTCTGTTCAAAAACACAACAATTAAAGGACAGCTTCACGTCAGTGGTGGGGAAAGGGTGGAGCAAATAATCCCGGACAAAATCAATTGGCACTTGGAAAAGTAAGGATTATTAATTCCAGCATTTGCTGCTTTTAATGCTGATATCTTCCCTGGATCCTAAGGTGAAGAACGGATCTCTGGGAGGAATCAGAGACTGGAAATTGTCCATGAGAGTAACCAAAAGGAATGAGAATTCAAAGAACCTAGAGCTAGAAAGGGAACAAAAGGCCCACAAATGGAGCTATCGTTAACAGGACTTCAATTAGTTTCCTTTTATCTTGGAGAAATCAATGACTCGACATACTGTCTGTTTGAAACAAAGCTGATTTATTTAACAGACATCAAGGTATTAAACTCCTGCACAGTTACAGAGATTACTAACATCAGTAGAAATAAATCCCAACTATCAGAATGAACATGGTTGAGTTCCAGATTTATTTAATTGTAACAGCAACAGCAGAATCAATCATCTTAAGGAGGACAGGGAATACATGTGAATTATATCCGCTGGTTAGGCAGTCTAGAAATAGATGGTATAGTCTAAGCCTTAGGGCCAGGCCGTTCAGGAGTTTAATTACACAGGATTCATGACGCAGAAAAAGGCCATTCGGCCCAATCAGTCCATGCTAGTGTTTCAGCTCCACTCGAGATCACTCCCATCTTACCTCATCTGAATCATCGTAACCCTCTATTCCCTTCTGCCTCTTGTGCTTGTCTAGCTCACCCCTTGAATAATATTAGGTGTGATGGCACGACTGTACAACACTTACTGAAGAATCCTGATCGTGCTAAGATGTACACTAACAACCAATTAAATATCAGCAGTTGGGCTCACAGTGTGGCTCACTTGTACATTCTAGAAACTACATGTATTCACACAGCAAAAAAGAAACACCCATGCACTGCACCTTTCTCAACTAAACAAAAGCTCTACAATTCACTTTAAGCACTCCCAGTGCTGGTGAGCCTGACTTCCTCAACATTCTCTGAGTGAAGACAATTCTTCTGAATTCCCTATTGGATTTCTTGGTGACTATCTTATATAAATGGTCCTAGTTATGCTTTCCCCACCAAGAAGAAACAACCTCCGTCCATCCACACGAGCAAAACCTTTCGCATTTTAAGGACTTCGATTAGCCTAAGCCTTATTTTCTCAAGAGAGGATACCAAGTCTGTCAATCCTTTCCTGATATGTTCACCTGCACATTTTGTGCATGATTACGAATATGCTGTGTACCCTATCCAGTGACTCGATACCTTTTTCTATAATATGGCGACAAAATCTTCCGTCTTAATTATAGCTAGTAAGATTTAAGATCGAGAGTAGCAGATTACCCAAAAATGGGGGCAGAGCTCAGTAATGATTTTAAAGTGGTTTCTTGAGGCGCAGCAGTTTAAATATGATGTATCAGACAAATAGGGAAGAAAAACACAGGACCTGTGACAGGTGAGAATGGTTTACCGGATCCAGAGGTTAAACGAATGGATGATGCAGATTGAGTACTGGTTTCTGTAGCTGGCGGCGGCAGTCTCCTCTGACCAGTTACCTGGTGTGAGCATGAGTGTGGATGTTGAGCTGAAGCCAGTATCGATCACTTCAAAATCACTGTGCTTTCGAGAGCCTGTTTTACATTATTGGTTTGCTAATGGGTCATGAGATCCAATCGTATCAGGATTAGAAATGTCTTGTTTCAGGGACTGTTCTGGAGATTTATACATGCCAGAGATAACAGACGAGCTCTGTATTTGTTAGCCAGCATGCTACTATGGAATCTTTCTTCATTAGAGAGAGAGAGAGAGCGAGAGAGCTGTTTATATAGTATTACCTAAACTACTGTAGCTTTTATAGGGTCAGTAGACAGCGATTTCTTACAATCTGTTATTTGGATTGAACTTGTCTCCATTCCCGTGCCGAGAGGAGTTCTGGACCAGTTGGGAGGGCTAACAATTTGGAATTCTTGATTCTGCACCAATTCCCATTCTCTTCTTTCTGGTTCAAAATGGAAGTGTCACTATGCCTAATATGCAAGTCAGTAAAATTTGTCAGCAAGGATGAATCAACATTTTTTAATTGGAGATGTTAATCAGTGGAACGTTTCAGGCACTAAATTTTAGTGTTCTTACTAAAGATCAATTTAGGATTGAAGCAAAAGTTCAGAATCTTGTTGTAAACTAATTTCTGATGAAAATTCCTTAATCCTGGGAAGAGATGAAAGGCAGCGGCTCTTAAAGTGAAACTGCAGCCCGGAGAACACAATCAACTATAGATCCATAATATTAAACTCCAGCCCTGTTACAAGGATTATTAACATGAGCAGAAACAAACCTCAACTTTGAGAATGAACATGGTTCAATCCTGGATGTGATTAAGAACAACAATATGCTTTTGTCATTTCCGGTGCATGTTTCGATACTGGGTGGCACATTTGGATACATTCCTTTAAGGCTTTTTCGTTGATCAATACAACTGAGTTGCCTGCTCGTCTATTTCAGAGGGCAGTTAAAATTCAGCCGCATTGCTATGGGTCTGGATTCAAATGTACCCCACACCAGGTAACAATGGAAGATTTCCTTCCCTTAATAGCAATTTCGAGCCTGGTGGTCTTATTACGATAATTGAAACTGGTTTCATGTTCATCATTAAACTTTTAATTCGATATTTTTCTTGAATTCAAATTTCACCACCTGCAACAGTGAGGTTCCAACTTGGATCCCCTTGGCATTGCAATGTGTCTCTGCATGACTAATCCAACGATAATAGCACTACGCCACTGCGTCTACCCAGGCATACATAAAAATGAGGAGCCAATCTGATGAAGCTGCAACACAGCACTACTTAATTGCCAAGCAGCATAATTGGCAAGTGATACACAGCTATGCAATTCCACAACCAATGTATCAGATCAAAGCTCGGCAGTTTTGCCATATTCAGTTTTGAATGGTGGTAGACAATTAAACAACACACTGAAGGAGCAGACTCCAAAAATATCCGCATCCGCAGTGATGGGGAAGCCCAACACAACAGTGCAAAAGATAAGGCTGAAGCATTCGTAACAACCTTCAGCCAGAAATGCCGAGTGGATAATCCATTTCGGCCTCCTCCGGAGGTCGCCAGTATTACATCTTCAGCCAATTCGATTCATTCCGCATTAAATCAAGAAAGGGCTTAAGGCACTGAATACTGCAAATGTTATGGCCCCTGACAATATTCAGCCAATTCTACTGAAGATCTGTGCCCCAGAAGCTTTCCCGCACCTAGCCCAGCTGCTCCAGTACAGCTGCAACACTCACATTTACCGGGCTATCAGAAAAATTGCTCAGCTTTATTCTATACAAAAGAAGCAGGACAAATCCAGCCGACACAATTAGCGCCCCCTCAGTCTGTTCTGGGTCATCAGTAAAGTAATGGAATGGATCACCAACAGTGCTGCCAAGCTACACATGCTTAGCAATAACCAGCTCACTGACGCCCTGTTTAGGTCCCCTCAAAGCCACTCAGCTCCTGACCTCATTAAAGCCTTTGTTTAAATATGGAGAAAAGAGATGAAAGACAGAGGTAAGGTGACATCACTGCCCTTGCTTTGAACGCCACATATGACCAAGTGTGGCATCAGAGAGACCTAGCAAAAATTGGAGTCAATGGGAATCAGGAGGTATACACCCCGCTGGTTGGAGTCATACCTTGGAAAAGGGAGATGATTATGATTTTTGGAGGTCAGTCATCTCAGCTCCAGGACATCACTTCAGGAGTTCCTCAGGGTAGTGTCCTCGGCCTAACCCTCTTCAGCTGCCTCATCAATGACCTTCCTTCCATCATATGGTCAGAAGTGGGGATGTTCCCTCATGATTGCACAATATTCAGCAGCATTCGCGATTCCTCAGATATTGAAGTAGTCCGTGTCCACATGCAGCAATATCCAGACTTGGGCAGACAAGTGACTGGTAATTTTCGCACCACACGACTTCAAAGAAGACCATCTCCAATAAGGTAGAATCCACCCATCGACCCTTGACTTTCAGTTGCATTACTATCGCTCACTCCTCCATTATGAACATCCTTTAGGTTTCCATTGACCAGAAACTGAACTTGACTGGCCATATACATACTATGGCTCCAAAAGCACGGCAGAGGTTAGGAATCCTGAGGCGAGTAACTCATCTCCTCATTCTCCAAAGCCATCTACAAGGCACAAGTAAGAATTGTGAAGGAATACTCCCCACTTGCCCGGATAAGTGCAGCTCCAACAATACTCAGGAAGCCTGACACCATCCAGGACAAAGGATCCTGCTTGGTTACCCCCCACCCCCTCCACAAACATTCACTCACTCCACCACGGGCACACAGTGGCAGCGGTGTTTGCCTTATACAAGATGCACTGCAGAAACTTGCTAAGGCTCCTTAGGCAGCACCTGCCAAACGGACGACCACTACCATCTAGAAGAACTGGGGCAGCCTTATAGTTGAGGGCGCCACCACAGGGAAGTTCTACTCCAAGCCACTCACCATCCTGACTTCGAAATATATGGCCGTTCCTTCAGTGTCTTTGTAAACTCCTGGAGCCCCATCCATAACCCACACCACATGGAGCGCAACGTTCAACTAACTTCTCAATTGCATCGACAGAAGGGCAATAAATGCTGGCCCAGCCAGCGAAACACACAAGCCGTAAATTGATTTGAAAAAAGTAAGGCAAACACAGAGAAAGTGATAGAGGCCGATGGAGAGACATACACCCAGAAAGCAACGGTGTCACCATCTTGTGTTAGTTTGTGCTTCGTTTTGGATGGCAAATTTATAGGATTATGACAATTGATCATGGAAAGCGGGTGTGTATGGATTGCTTTTCCTCTTTTTCGATAATTAATTCTGAAGGCAACTGGTTCAATCCGTAACAATGAGCAACACCATCAGCAGGACTCAAACCTATATAGTGAAACCCCAATGGATGTGGCATCCATCGTTTTAATCACTCGACCACGAACAAAGAAGCTACTTTTATTACACTATTGTTCACACAGCAATAAAAGTGATTATTAAAGAGAAAGTTCACATTGTGCTCTTTCTGCATTCTCCATTATCACAACATTTCTCCAGAGACTGCTGTTTATAATGGTTCTGCTCATTTTCTCACCAAACTGGAAATGAAAGAGTGAGAATGAATGAGGAAGAGAAGTGATGGGTTTTGTAGATCCCAGGGGAACGAGACTCCAGGATCAGATCATTGTGACAGTTAACACAGCAACAAGAAAACAACATTCCCTGATGAGGGCCAAACCCGGGCGGCAGGAGTGGGAGCGTCGAATTATAGCATGATTAGTTCAAACACAGAAGACTTGTTCAGCCAATAACAGCAGCGAGTTTGTTAGACATGAAAATGAAGTGAACAGTGAGGTGAAATAGTGCCACAAACTGCGGATGAACAACTTTCAATTTCCAAAACCCAGCAGCCTAATCAGGGCGGCTCCTCTGAATCCTTCAAGACAAGTTTTCACCCTTTCTAACGTGCCGTTCCCAAAACTATGCACAGCCCTCGAGGGGTGATCTAACCGGGGCTTTGTATAGATGTGGCAAACCGTTTCCTGTACTCAATTACAACATCAGTCACAGGCTGTTCAACAAGAGCAATTAACTTGCAAATATGGACTGAGAAAAACGAGGAGGTGCTTGAACTCACAGCCATATGTCCTGGTCAAAGTTCATCCCTCAATCAACTTCACAGAAACGTATCATCCTCTCATTGTGACGTTGCTGTTTGTGGGATGTTGCTGAGCAGTGATTGGCTGCCGTGTCTCCTACATCACAACACTGACTACAAAAAGTCCTTCATTGGCTGGAAAGCACTTTGAGACGGCCGCTGGTCGGGAAAAGCGCGATAAAAATATATGTCAGTCATTCTTTAATTATTTTAAATCCCAGTCCTCTGGTTACAGACCCTCGTCAGTGGAAATAGTTTCTCCCCATCTGGTCTATCAAAACATCCTTCCCAATGTCCTCACCCTCCCCGCCAACCAATGTGAATCTCAAGAAACTCTTTGGGAACCGGAATCAGAGGAGAATGAAGGATGAACTGCCCGACTGACCAGAGTCAGTCAAGGCAGCTTTCCCTTTATTAAGACGCTGGAACATTGACTCTGATGTTATCAGGGAAATTAACTGATCTGAGACTTTGGAAGGATTCTCTTAACTGCAAATGAGGAATTCAAACCTAATATCGGCTTCGGAACAATCAGAATACTTGATAACAGACAAGACTGCGAAAGGCTCGAAGGGAGACTGCGCTGGTTGTAGGAGAGTGGCTGTCGCTTGCATGCATGTGTCTGCAGTGGGTGGCATCAGGTTGTTTCCATGTATCCACTATGAGAGTCCCACCCTTTATTTTGGAACAGTAAAACTGATAGAGAACATTTGTCATTCCGGTAGCGACAATCTGAAGCTTTAACTCACTAACGATCTGGTTTAGGGCGTATTGCCGGCTTCGGACACATTAATGTCTCCGGCGCATTTGGTCAGGGCCTTCGGCTATTATGTGAAAGGCGGGTGTTCCGAGGCCATCCGCGGACGAAGACTTCACTGTATTCTCATCGTCAGCATTCATTGTCACACACTTCTGGGTTATGAATGGGTTCTTTGGCTGCAAAAGCATATCCCCCAAAGTTGCTAACTCTACGGCTATCCAATGACTTTTCACATTAATACTTTGATTAATAATGCTTTGAAATATAATAGAAATGACCGACTATGGGCATATATCGAACCCTTTGGAAAACTGTGCATTTATTGTATTCAAACAATCCCATCAATTATTCTCACTTCCTCATCTCCACGGTCAGTGAGAAAGGGAAAAGCAGAAAAGCAGCAATATTCTGGTCCCGCACTCTCCAGTCACCCGCTGCCAGCAGGAGGATTTTCACACATAGCTGAATGATTATTTTGTGAAGTGGCGAAGAGCGAATGTAACATGGCTGTAAGATTTGTAAGATGCAACATTCAGTTTATGTTCAACAACAAATAATACTGATTCAACTTTTCTCTGGCTTAAATAACTAAGTTTGTTACTATTTCTCAATGGTTTCGAAACAGAAAATATGTATGTGTTGGGCAAACGTGAGCATTAAGGAAACAGTTCGCTGCAAATGCCCCCTGGAGAAATCGGCTAGTAATACATTCTGCCACTTGTCATGCAGTAGCACTGTGGGTCTTTACACAGGAAATACTCAACATAAACAGGACATTGAGCCCAAACAGTCCATGTTGGTGCTAATGCTTGTCTCGAGTCTCCTCCCAACTTTCCACTTCCAAATCTGTCACTGTAACCCGACAATCCCTTCTCCCTCATATGCTTGTCTAACCTCCCTATAATTACATCTACTTCAAGCACTCCCTTTGGTCGCAAGATCCACACTTTTAGCTCGTTTGAGTTGAGAACGTTCTTCTGCATTCCCTATCATATTTCTTGGTGACTGGCTCGTATTGATGGTCTCGAGTTTTGCTCTTCCCCAGAGAGGAGACATTCTCTCTGTATCTGCTCTTTCAAATATTTGTCCATCCTGCAGTTTATTACGGTCCTCCAGTAATTTGTTGTAGCTCTACTCAGTACTGACTATCTCCGCATTCTGATGTCATCCCCAAATTTAGAAATTGTGTCTTTGATTCCAAATCATGAGTGCAAATTGTGAACAGCAGTTGTCCCAGCAGTGTTCCTTGTGGAACACAATTTCCCATTTTCTATCACTATGAATAACTATCATTTACTCCCTCGGATTCTGTCTTGAAACCTGCCAGCAATACATTCTGCCACTTGTCCCCTGACTCCACATTCCCTGGCATTATTCAAAAGTCTATTATGGGGCATCTAATTCTGCTACAGCACCATTGTCCATTCACTCTATTACTCCCTCACAACATTCAATAAGGTTGGCCATGCATTGTTTTAACTTTTGAGATCCACTCAGACAATTCATTGCTATACTTCACATTTCTCAATGTTTGATAACTCCCTTGTTCGGTAGGGTTTGTATTGGGCTGTATCTTCCGGGCTCCAGGCCAGTTTAACTGGCGGGTACCCAGCAGATGCACTGGGGAAAGCCAGCTGCGGAATTTCCCAGGTAGGATTTTATCGGCAATTGCCCACGATCTGTGAAGTTCCGATGGGCAACTGCGCTGCGCTGGGAACCATCCAAAAGTACAAACTACATCGCAAACTCCATATAGTCCCAGCTGTCCTGCATCTGTAGTTACTGAGAAAATGTTGGAAAACTGAACTACTCTACCTTATGGGTAACTATTGTACACACCCACATGGACGCCCCGCAGGATTCCCCTACTACCTCGACTACACCCAACTGAATTACTTCCCCCCATCCCCGCCCCCAACCGTCCACTAGACTCAAGCACAGCCCCCGACTAACACCCGTCCAAGGATCTCCCCACACACATGGGAATCTCTCCCGTACAGGAACTTCAGCACAGAAGACTGCATACCCCATCGGCTCCATGGGGCTCCCAAAGACCCGCTGCATAGGGCTGCCCCAAACCCCCAAATAACTTGCCCTGACATGGCGCTACTCAACACCCTCTGACTGCCTGACAGGACCCCGACTGGATGACCACAGCACCTGAATGGCAGACACCACCCCCCACAACACCACCGACTGAAGCCACTCACCCTCAGTTGTCCAACACCCCCGTCCCCGCCCTCCCATCACCCCACAGCCCGAATGGCCCAAACCTTGAATTGCCAACAAACCCACCCACTTGCTGACCCTCCTTCCAGGTGCTCGACAGCCCCACCGCTGACTGGCTGACAAACACTAAGCTGCCCAACAGCCCCATTTACTGATTAACTGACACAACCCCCAGCCCTGGACTGGCTGACCCTTCCTCCGACTATCCGACACCAGCGCTCATGGACCAACAACCTCGCAACTTTCCGACAACCACACCGACACCCCAACTGCTGACACCTATCCCCAACATTGCCTGATACGAACACTCTCCCCTAATGGCTGATTGGCCAGCTCCCCCTGACTGGCCAACCCAGCTACCCCCCAACCCGCTCCAACTGGCTGACATCGTATCCTCCCGAAATGGTCGACATACCCGCCAGATTGGTCGATCCCCAGGACTGACTGACACACCCTTACCTGAGTGGTCATTCCCCTGCCCCACGACAATTGGCCGAACCCCTTACTCATTCAGCCCTCCGACTGACTGATCCCCCACCTCAAATTCAACTGCTTAGCCGACAAACCTACTTTCTCCCTGGCTTCACAGGTCTGTACCTTTAACCTCACCTCATTTATGGCAACCAGGACCGTACTTGCCTCTGATTCAGCAGCGCTTGACTGAAGACGTCAGGGGCGCACTGCCGTGAACATTTATCACCCGGCATGACTTGGAAGGTCGGGCAAAGTCCCCCAATGTGAATTGGGGGACTTTGCAGGATCAACTAGGTATTCTGTGTCCTGATTGTCTCCGTTGTCTCGGTCGATGCTGGGTGTGACATCTGGTTTTATTTTTGGACTATTATAGTGGTTTGAAATATGTTGAAACAAGCCTCAACTACATTATCATGGATGTGGGACCACATGAAGGCCAGAGGAAGTAAGGATGGAAAATTATTTTCCTTAAATGGTATTACTGGGCCAGATAGATTTTTGACAATGGAGCAGTTTAATGGTTATCACTGGCAATTTTTATTTTATGAAGTTTCTAATGCCTGTATTATTCTGGACAACTTTCAATGAATACAAATGTTAATTTGGTAGGTTCTGCCTTGTGATCAAAAGTCCTAACTAGTGATGAATAAATATTCAATATGGCTTCCTTTTTCATTGTACTCTATGCCTCTCTTTACAAGGCAGAGGTTTCTGCTCAGGATTTAAAAAGCTTTTTAAGTTGCTCTGCTTCCCATGTTTGTAAGCGTGCATCCTCATGTCCCTCTTGTATCAGTATCTTTGTAGAATTATACTATTTGAATAATATTGACACTGATATCATTTTCTGACAAGATGCATCAGTACGCGATCCTTTGCAATAAATTACATCAGCTTTATGTCTACAAAGTCACCAATTTCTCATTGTCCCCCTCAAATCTCCCCTATTCCCCAAACATATATTTGCAAATTGTGTGTCATCTGCAAACATTGAAATCATACCAAATAATGCAGCTAATTGGCACACATGGAAACGAGCAGTGATATTAATATCAAGCCTTGGCGAAATAATTGATTCCAGTGTGAAAACAAACGCCCATCACTAGTACCACACTTTCCATCAGTTCATCTCAGTACCCAATCAAGTTTCTCCGATAATGATTTCTTTTAGAAAAGCATAGTTGCCCGAATTTCTAACGCTCATATTCCAAATTACAATTAGTTCCGTCCAGGACTTTAATCACAAAAATTGTACTGTCCACAATGTCCTGTATTGTCGGTTTATGCCCAAACTTTCTTTTAACAACACTCTCCCATTTGCAGCGCTTCAGTGTCTGCTCCCTGTTGTGCATTCAAAGAAGGTTAAAAATGCTTGTATCCCGACCCTCCCCCTTTCTCCCGGTTACACACGCAAGAATTTATTAGCTATCCCATCCGGACCAGTTCATTTTCGACTTTGAGTGCTCCAAATATTTCTATGTATTTTAGTCCTATCCAGTTGGATCAAAATTTATTTTTTTTAAAGTGAATCTGGCAGGTTTCTCCGCTGGTGTGAACACAAATTGAAATGAATTGATAACATGTTGTCCAAATTTAGCATAATCATTTAATCATTACATCATAAGCCAATAGATAGCTGGCAATTTATGCTAATTACATAATTACGTGTCATTATTAGTGAATTGCTGATTCCACCAGCAAATAACTCCTTTCCTGAGCGCCTTGATGTATTGGAAAGGATTGAGTTCTTGTTTCAAAGAATGCTATACTGCTAGGAATCCATCGAAAGAAATAAAGCAGTTACAGTCATAAATGGGATGCCGAAGAATCAAGATGGGTTCAACACCAAAAACAGCATACCTTGACTGTTAAAAAACGCATAAAAATGTTGATAATACATTTGAATTTTAATAGAGTTACATTACGGAAATAAATAAAATACATTGAAATGGCATCAGCTATGAAAATTTAATCGGTTAACGGCATGAAAACTGATGCTGCACACGTTGCAAATATCATAACTAAGTTATTTGTGCCTCAGATTTTTTTTTGAACCAAAGAGGGAGGAGGTGAAATGTTGACTCTGGGATTGGAAGTAAAATATCTTCCAGTGGGGTGCTGCAACACTACTCAAATTCTCACAAGCACGGTTGATAAAGTGTTGCACAAATCTCAGGTGAAACAATCGCAGATGTTAGATGAGATGCATCCGAGAATCCTCATGGAAATAAGTCACAAAATTGCAGGGGGCTGCGCAAGAACCTCAGAGAATGTGTCGAATACAAGACATTTGGGACGAAGGAAAAGCAAATTAAGGGAATTTCAGGAAACTACACACCAATAAATTTGACGTTCTCTGCGGGTAAATCTGTGCAAACCCTTAAAGAAAAGTTCATGGGACACCTGGGAAACAAAAACTTAAGATATTGTCAACTGATGTTCATGAAGGGGAGGCCTTGCCAAGCTTGAGCACTACCTACATTTGAACATGTGACAGAGGGGACTGAAATGGTAAAGGCATTGAATGTGGTGCATTTGGCATTCTGATTCCTTTTTTATTCTTCCTCTGGAAAAAAAAGTATGGTCCTTAAAACATCTTTTGATTCAATCATGGGATGTGGGCGTCGCTGGCTAAGCCAGGAGTTATCACCCATTCCTCATTGCCCTTGAGAAGGTGGTGGTGAGCTGCCTTCTTGAACCACTTCAGTCCATGCAGGAGGCAGTTTCAGGATTTTGACCCAGTGACAGTAAAGGAATGGCGATATCTCTCTAAATTAGGATGGTGACTGACTTGGAGGGGAAGTTCAAGTTAGTTGTGTTCCCATCTATCTGTTGCCGCTTTCCTTCCAGATGGTATTGGTCGTGTGTTTGGAAGGGGCTCTCTAATGTGACTTGGTGAGTTCCTGTAGTGCTTCTTGTAGATGATACACAATGGTGCCAACGTGCGTCAGTGGTGGAGGGAGTGAAAGTTTGTGGATGTGGTGCCAATGAAGAGGGTTGCTTTGCCCCGGATGGTGTCAATCTTCATGAGTATTGTGGCATCTGCACTCAACCAGACAACTGGATAATGTTCATTTACACTCCTGACTTCTGCCGTGTAGATGGTGGGCACACTTTGGGGAGGCAGCAGATGAGTTACTTGCAGGGATCACAGGAATCAGTGGTAATATTCAACAAGGGATTTATAATTAGTTAGATCGATGCAACCCTGAGTTTGGTGTTAAAGTGACTCCATTGATCGGAAGAATACTACCAAAGGGTCGCATAGAGGTCTGCTTGGACATATCTTGTATTTTTTTTTAACCCATTTCACCTACATGACTGGAACGTGTGGCAGAGTGCTTCCCTCGTATGTTCCCTTCTTTATGGCGCTGCTGACTGCCTCTATGATCAGCAAGGGGCTGAGTAACCTTATGGAGATACCATGTGTTCCATGACAGCCTGTAATGCTTAAAGAGGTTTGTCTCCTCTAATAAAGCTGCCCAGAATAATATTGTAGGAATTCAAATAATGTGGAAAAAAAACCCAAGGGAGAGTCAAGGTCCAAGGTGGATGGATGAAACACAGGCGACAAAAGAAATGTATCTGGTCAAAAATATTGTCATCATGATTACCCGGTGAGCTATGGGACCACCCAGACTGGCGTGAGGGAGGCATGGGACACCTTGCCCAGAATGTCAATGACAAGCGCCTGGTCCCAAGTAAATAGAATCATAGAAGCATAGAAAATAGGAACAGAAGAAGATAATTCAGCCCTTCGAGGTTCATCCGCCATTCATTGTGATGATGGCTGATCCTATATCTCAACGTGGTGCTCCCACACTATCCTCAATCCCCTTGATGCCTTTTGGGTGAAGACATTTTTCTGTGTCTTTCTGAAATATATTCAGTGATTTTCCCTCTGTGGCGTTCTGTGGCAGAGAGTTCCATAGGTTTACCACCCTTTGAGTGAATGTTCTCCTTATTTCAGTCCTAAATGGCATACCCCATAACCTGAGGCTGTGGCCCCTTGTTCTAGAACCCTCCACTCCCATAGCCAGAAGAAATATCATCCCCACATCCAGCATGCGACCCCTATCAGAATGTGATACTTTTCCATGAGGCATCCTATCATTCTTCTATATTCCAGTGAGTATTGGCGTGGTCAGGACAATCTCTCCTCATACGACAATCCTGCCATCCAAAAAATCATTCTGGTGGACATTTGCTGCACTCCCGCTACGGCAAGTTTATCCCTCCTTATGTGAGGAGAACAAAACTGCACACAGTGCACCAGATGTGGTCTCAGCAAGGCATTGTTTAGCTGCAGTAATTCATCCGTGCTCCCACACTCATGTCCTCTTGCAATGAAGGCTAACACAGCATTTGCCTTCTTAACTGTTTGTTGCACCGGCATGCATGCTTTCAGTGTTTTGTGTAGAAGGACACCGAGGCCCCTTTGTGCATCAATATTTCCCTATCCATCATCATTTAAATAATATGCTGCCATTCAGTTCTTCCAACGGAGTTGGATAACTTCACACTTATCCACGTTATAATGCATCTGCCATGTATTTGCCCACTCACGCAACCAGTCTAAATCACCTTGGAGCCTCTTAACACCCTCCTGATCATTCACATCTCCAATTAGTTTTGTGTCGTCAGTAAAAATTACATTTGGTTCCCTGATTCAAATCATTGATACATATTGTGAATAGCTGGGGCACAAACAGTGATCCCTGCAGTACCCCCAAAGTCAATGTCTGCCATTCCAAAGAAGACAAATTTAATTTTACACTCTGTCTCTTGTCTTCTAAGCAATTTTTAATCCATATCAATATATTACTCCCAATCCCAAATGCTTTACTTTTACACACCAATCTCATATGAGGCACATCATCAAAAACTTTCTGCAATACATCACATCCACTGGTTCTCCCTTACCTATTCTGCGAGTTAGGCCCTCAGAACACTCCAGAATGTTTGTCAGATATGATTTCCCGTTCAGAACCCACGTCAAATTTGTCTATTCTCATTGATATTTTCTAAGTGTCCTGTTATTGCATCCTTTTTAATAGGCTCTAGCATTTTGCTGACTACTGATGTTAGGCTAACCAACCTTAGTTCTCTCTTTTCTCACTCCCTCCTTTCTTCATTCATGGAGTTATATTATCCACCCTCCAATCTGCTGGGACTCTTGCAAAATCTGCGGAATTGTGGAAAGTGACAAGTAACGCATCCAGTATTTCCATGCTACCACCTAAAGTAGCCTGGGATATGCGCTATCAGGCCCCAAACATTTAACAGCTTTCACCAGCACTATTTTTGTAATACTAATTTCCTTCAATCCTTCCTTCTCACTGGAACCTCGATCCTAGTATTTATGGTAAGTTACTTGTTTCTTACTCCATGAAGACAGAACTAAAGTAGTTATGTAATTGTTCTGCAATTTCCTTGTTCTCCATTATAAATTCCCCCATTTCAGGTTGTTAGAGACCTATATTTGTCTTCACTAATCTTTTCTGTTTCTTTTTAGATGTTTGTAGAAGCTTTTACAGTCCGCTTTTCTATTCCTTGAAAGTTTACTCTCATCCTTGATTTTTCCCCTCTTAATCAATTTATTGGTCTTCCTTTGCTGTATTCGAAACTGCTCCAAATTCTCAGGCTTACTACTTTTTCCAATAAATTTATATAACATCTCTTTGTATGTAATAATGTCCTTAATTTATTGTGAATGGGGTGCAATTCTTGTGCAGTTTTTTTTGTGCCAGAAAGGAACATATAACTGTTGTGGCACATACATTAGTCCCTTAAACATCAGCCATTGCCCTTCTACCATCATGCGATTTAATGAAGTTCCCCAATCGATCTTACCCAATTCATGCCTCATAGCTTCATAGGTTCCTTTGGCTATATTTCAGGCCGGAGTTTCATATCGTACTATTTCAATTTCGATCCACTTAAGTAATTTTGTCCTCCTGTGGTCACTGTTTCCTGAAGGCCTCGGCACAACAAAATTATTAATTAACCCTTTCTCATTACACAGTACGAAATCTAGGATGGCCTGCTTCTACGCGGTTCCTGGAAATATTGGTCTGAAAAAGGCATCTCATGCAAACTCCAGGAATTCATCTGTTGCAGTATTATTGCCAAGTTAGTTTGCCTGGTCGAAATTCAGTTTTAATGCATTCATGCTTACTGCAGCGCCCTTGTTACGTGCATGACTAATTGCCATCCTTTATACTATCACTGCTGTTTGGAGGCCTATTTACAACTCCTAATAAGGTTTTTCACCACTTGTTGCTTCTTAGATCCACCAGGACTGATTCTGCATCTAGATTTACTAAGCCAATATCCTCTTGCACATTCACACTGATTTATCCCTTAACAAGCAATGCAATGCGATCATCATAAATACATTAAAAGGATATTCAGTTCCCAGCTTTGGTCATCCTGCAGCCATGTCTACGTAATCGCAATCATATCATACCAATTTACATCTAACAACGCCACGCCAGTCTCTTTTCATTTCTGCCCGTGCTGCCTAAATATCGAGTCTCCTGGGATATTCAGTTCCCAGCCTTTGTCACCCTCTCCTTAATCGCAATCATATTGCACCTATTTACATCTATTTGTGCTGTTAATTCATTACACTTATTGTGAACGCTCGGCACATTCAGGTAAAGTGCCTTTAGATTGCCCCTTTAAAATTTCGACACAATGGTCTTCCACTATGAACCAATTTATTCTAGTGCATGTTCCCTCTGCCTTCCATTTTTGCTTTTTCCTTTTCTCTTTTTCATTCTTAACATTGTTTCCCTCCTTTGTGTCTCTTGTTCAGGTTCCCAGCCAACTGCCAAGCTAATTTAAACTCTTCCCAAAGGTATTAGCTATTATCCATGCAAGGATATTCGTCCTGGTACTGCTTGTGTGCAACCCATTCAGCTTGTACAGTTCTCAACTTCCCCAGAATCGGTCCCAATGACTCCAGAATCTGAATCTCTCTCCCCTACACCACCTCCACGGACATACATTCATCTTGCCTATTCTCCTATACCTGACCTCGCTAGCACGTGACGTGGTTATAATACTGAGACGACTAACTTTAAGGTCCTGCTTTTTATTTATTTTTTTCCTGGCTCCGTGTATTATTCTTTCAGAATGTAATCTATCTTTTAACCTATTCAGTTTGCACCGATGTGGGCCACAAGCCCTGGCTGTTCACCACCATCCCTCCCCTCCCGTTCAGAATGCTCTTCAGCCACTCAGCGACATCCTTCACCCCAGCACCAGGGAGAAAACATACCATCCTGATGTCACGTAGGCAGCTGCAGTCACGTCTATCTGTTCCTCTTACAATCGCACCCCCTATCACTTGTACTCTCATATTCCTTTTTCTACTCAACTACTTTGCAGCTGTGCCACTCTTGGTGGCATGGACTTGGCTGTTGATGCATTTGCCTGAGAATCTCCCTCAGCAGGATCCAAAATGGAAAATCGGTTAGAGAGGGAGATGGCCCTACAAAACACCTGCAGTAGCTCCTGGTGATTCTACTCTGTTTGGCGATCACCCATTCCCTTTATGCCTTTGCACTGACTGCCTGCAATGTCACCACCACACTGCACGTGCTATCCACAAGCACTTTATCCTTGCGAATGCTCCACAGTGACCCCAGCAGCAGCTGCAGTTGCTACACCTGGGTTTCGAGTAGCTGAAGCGAATCTTCCCTTCACACATGGTCGCCCTGGACCCTGGAAGAATCCCTGACTTCCCAGAAAACACAGGCGCATTCCACATGCTTGATCTGCCCTGGCATGACCTACCCTTAAGTAACTCCCTTTATTTTTACTTCCTCTAGTTTGAACAATATTATAGACATGAGAAGAAAGAAAAACTTTCCAGGTCCTATTTACAAAGGCTAACACTCTTCTTCCTGAGGCAAGATAGGAAATGAAAGGATCACTCTTCCCTCTTCATCAAAATCACCCTCTCATCAAATTCCAGCTAGAACACTTTAGTGTTGCCCAAAGCAGCACTCCAGTGCAGACAAAGGCAACACTGTAGATGGCTTGGTTTTATGCCTTCTGAATATATTTTCCCAAAAACCTGTTTAATCCAGTTAACTGATTAAGTAGCTGCAGTGCAAGCAGAGCTTTTATAAGCCCTGTTTCAAAGTTGGACGGAAATACACCTTCCCCGACCTAAAGAGAAAATTTTAGCTGATTGCTAAATTAAGGAAAGGTTAGGCTTTGGACAGATGTTAACTTTTAAAAGATCCTCTCCCAACAAGCTCCAAATTGAGCTCTCTAATGCAGCCCAAGGCAGCACTCGAGCTCCTCTCAGCAATGTGATGAAATCTCTAATGACTTCACTTGGTGGTCGAATCCTAGGAAGCCCTCTTCGCATGTCATCTCCTGATGGATTCTAAGGCTATGGCTGTTCGGAAGGAGACTTTGTGGCCTATCAAGTCCATGTCTGCATCTCCTAACGCACACCACCAACTTCCAAATGCAGAATATATCACAGCTCCTCACTCAGAAGCGTTGATTGGAAATCAGAACACATGCCTGACACCCAGCAATTCTGCCTCGCTATCGCACATTTACTGATGCCACCACCTTCATGCCCACCTTTCTCTGCCATCACGGAGCTCCTAATATTGAGAAATAGCAACAGTATCAAGAAATCATGGTGCTAGACATACACAGACAGTATGTCCACTCTCTCTCTTCACCAACACAATCACTCCCCCTCTCCCCACCCCTCCCACATCTCTGATAGCAAAATGTCACAGTCAAGATCAGGGACCAGAGCATAAACAGCGTGGCCTGCGGGCTGTGGGCCCTTTAGTGGCACTGGGCAGCATTGTAGATGGCTTGGGGTCGATAGTGACTGAGTTCCTGCCATTCAGCATCGCTGAGTTTTTTTTTGAAGATCATGGTACATTCCCATTTTATGCACACTCTCAAATTCAAAATCATCCTTATTCGTTTACGTGGCATGACATGTAAGTTTATGATGGTGAGAGCAAAGATCGCTTATATGTCGCCAAATTATCATTCAATCTCAGCTTGTCTTTCTAATTTCTCGTCTTTATACATGGAGGGACTGTCAAATGCCCAGCACTACAAAGCTCAAGAAAAAGTGACAAAGCAAGAACACAGACCTAATGAAGAGCTCACATGTGGCATGAGCAGGAAAAGCAATGGATGGAATATAATGTCCAGTGGATGGAATATAATGCTTTTATCACCATGTCAAGAATCTAAGCATTAGACTTAGTGGATATTTCAACCCATTCTTTAACATCTCCCTGATTTTACTCTGGGTCCCTTCATATATAAAGGTGTTAATAGAGGAACTCAAAAGCTGAAGCATAAATCCACCTTCCTCTAGAATAAAATTTGATTCTTCATAATTGGAGCCCGAGAAATAGCTAACATTCTGAATTTGGACGCAGAGAATGTCATAACAACTAACAAATATATCAGGATGAAACTTCCAGAGACACAGTAAAGTAAAACAATGGACTTTCGCCTCTTCTCCATCTCTGGGCCTCCCTGATCATCGCCATTGCTATTGTCCTGGAGTCTCTGTGGGCTCTACTGGCCACTAAAATGTGTCTCACAGTCAGAGCATTGAACAGTAAAACCATAATAAATAGGAGACAAGGAGTTAAACTGACAATAATTCAGTGAAATGCAACCCAAGCAAGTGATGTATAAAATATTGCTTTTATATTGCAGTACAAAGCTATACCGTTAATCAAAAAGGCAGGTTCATAAGTAAAGTACATGGGGATATTTCTGACACAGTTCAGAATGCAGACAGCTCTTGTAATCAAAGCCACTGTTTTCTCTGTGCAATAATTGATTTTCAACTTCTGGCAACAAATGGCAACAAATCGATCCAAGGTGAAAGCGACAGTTACACAGACAGTTGAATCTCTGAGTCCATAAAATAACACAAGATGGAAACTGCAGGCTGGAGTGACAAACAAGAAGCTGAATTGGAAATAAATACCTACAATCCGGTTCAATATCACAGCGGTGATAATGACCAGGAGATCCATTACCGCAGTGAAAACTAGGTAATAAGTGATACATTTGGAGAGACCGCATATTCCTCGAGAAAGGATCACATTCACTGTGAAATTAGCTGTGACAAAGAGACATAGCCAGAGAAAAAATGATTGCGACCAAGGCCAGCAGAGCAGGAAATTTTGGAGATACTCAGAGGTTGTTGAGCAACTGCAAAGGGATTAAAAATCTAGGCATTTCAGGTCGATGGCCTTCCTTATCACTGGAGAAAATGAAACCTTCCTTAAATGCAGCAAACCCTCAACACTGAATTGTGCTGTGAGAAAGAATATGGTATCAGTCCTATAGTGAACAGTGAACTTGCTAATTTCTGACCCAGTTACAGAAAATTCACTCAATTATCATTTCTCTCAATGTGTAAAGAAGAACGAAGACAAGAACAGTTCAAGACATTGGCCAATCGAAGCAGCACTACTCTACCTACTGGGGAATTGAGCAGAAATGCAAGACATGACATTGAATGAAAAAAAAAATTAAAAATGTTTCACATGAGGGCAAAAAGCTAGGATGGGACGATCACGTAAATGAAAATATTCTAATTTGCATGAAAATTGAAAGGGAACTTAAACTCCCGACTGATAATGATCGAAAGCCAAACTTTCAATGCTTCACAGCAACGAGTAAAGCAACTCAACAAGCAATGATTCATCTTCAGGTCAGTTAGCAGCGCCCTCACTTCTGAGCAGAAATTGCAGGTACAAGTGCTGCTGCAGGACTCGAGTGATGAAAGAGTGTTGCACTGCCATGGCCACCGTGTTTCAGGCCAGATTATGAACTGAGAACCCATCTAATAAAATAAAAGCATAGTTTGCACCGATCTGGTAGAAAGCTGCCTTCGCATTCCACTGCAAGGGACATAGTATACGATGGGAAAATCCAATAGTTGTGTCGATAAAATAATGGTTCTCCATATACATTGTATCAGTTCCCATACGGGGGCAGTGGTAGTAAGACAATTGAAGTAAAATTAAACAGTACTAAAACTGAAAAATCACTGTAAGCAATGGTGTTATAAATACAACAGAATTGCATTTGCACCTTGAAATGGTAGCGGTAAATGGAAGAAATTATATAACTGAGAGGATAAAATGGTGCTGGTCACTTTCCAACAATGTGGATAAACCATTCTAGACGCAGGGCACTGCAAAATTGGCGAAACTTCAACAGTAAAACAGATATTTATGTCAGTAAATGCAAGATGTATTGTTAATGGCAGGTCACCATCACCTTCTCAAGGGCAACGAGGGATGGACAATAAATATTGGCCCAGCCAGAGAAGTCCACATCCTGTGAATGAAAAAAAACACTAAACTGGAAAAAATGATACTTTAAAAGGGAAGCATTGTGTACGATAAAGGGACAGACCATTAAAATGGAAAAGTTGCCCTGTTAAAAGTGAGAAAGAATATGTGTACCAGTGGAACAGCAGTACTGCTAAATGAGAGGTGGGATCAAGTAAAGTCAGAAGATGAGAGACGTGATTAACCAATGATTTCAATAATGAACCAGTGACTAAAATACTTTACCTGGAACCCCGATTGCTGCAAGGGTGGGATAGTAAATGGCCAAGAGCCGTCCTCTTGGTATTCCATGCATTTCTGTCACAAGTGGAGAATGCGATTTATACTATTCTGTAAAATTGTCACATTTATACCTGATGTCAGGCTCCTGGGAAATAATAAGTTAGTCTGATCTTGCACATTAATTATAGTGATTGAAGCAAACAGCTGAGTAATGATGCTGCCGAACATGTGCATGTTTCGAAGGAGAGGAAAGTACTTTTAACCGACGCTACTCAAAAGTGGAATCACCATAAAATATAATATATTGTCAGCAATAATAATGATCAGCAAACAGCCTCTACATCGACAAGTCCTCAGCGTTGCCTCTTCGTGACAATAGCCAAGAGCTTGGACCCTGGTGGCCCCAGGCTAAAGCTACAGTGGAACTCGGAGTAGGGATGGCCCCTATACCTGCATTCATGAGTAAAACTGCCAACTACAGTGAAATGGCTTCACTACATTTTGGATACGTCGGGAGAGTTGAAGGCCCCCTTGTGAAACTTGACAAAAAACAATCCAAGAAATTGATTTGGGGTCCAAAGCTGGGCTGGTGTACAAACATAACATCTTCCCCACGGTTGCGCCCTGGAACGCAGAAGCCAATTTCACTGCCGATCATTAACACAGCACGTCCCTAATAGACAGAGTTAAGTAATCCAGATAACTATTAACTAGTTTCTGAATATCACTGTAAGATGACAATGTAAATATTGAAACATGAGACCTTCATTAAATAGAACTCTTGCTGCTGGTGGGTAAATGAATACAGTTGACTCCATTGGGCAGTAAACTAAGATCATAAAGCTCCCATACTGCCGTTGAATCAAATTAATTATCTAACATCCATAGTTTCTGACATCGCCTATCCTTACCCACTCCGGACGAAATCGAGTCTCACTCATTTCCCAGCCAACTTGGATCTTCATCATTGCACTTTTGCATGAAGTTTCCAGGTCCTTGCACACCGTGTTACCGTTTTCAGCCTCCGCATTTGACAATCTGCTGAAGTTTCCAGATCTTTGCACACAGTGTTACCGTCTCCAGCCTCCACATTTCACAATCTGCTGAGGTTTCCGCTACCTCCAGCATGATGACATCACAAACGCATCGACCCCTGACCTTTCAGAATCTCGAAGGGAGCATTCACTCCGAGGCCCCCTGCTCCATTATTTAACCACCCTCCACAGATCCTCCTCTTCCTGCATCACGTTCATAATGTGCAACACCTTCTCATTCACGTCCATTCTCTTCCATATGACTTCCACACATGCTTTCCATGTATATACAGCGATTTGCATGAACATATTCTAATCTATCACATTCTATTTGCTGGTCGTTATGCTGTGTCCTGTACAAAGTGGGAAGCAAAAGCAGATGTTTATCCCTTTTTTTATTTGCATTTGGAACTGAGTATTATTTCCTCTTAACTGATGAGGTTAGAGGCGAACCATGCTAATCTTCGGCCTCTGTTCGGAAACACTCAGGCAACCGTACACAAACTGTTATAGGAGGCAGTGGGAGGAACAAATTTGATTGTGCCGTTGCTGTTGATCGTGTATAATTGGCGTGTCCTGAGCTCAGCTAAATGTTGAAGACAGCTTATCTGATCAGACCGTGAATATATCGTTTGATTCTGTCTCAGTACAAATGCACACTACATAATTGAGGCTTCCAGTTCTTACTGAAATTCTGCGTTTTAAGGAGGATGGATCAGAAAAGCGACAATAGGTCTGGTGGGCACTTTGGCGAACATCTATTCAGTGTGTGCATGTGAACTTGCACTTTGAACCAGCTGCAGTTATAATTCTGCATCCCACTCCTACTGATGTCCTTCTGCCCTTGACCTTCTCTACTGTTCTGCTAAAAATCAACGAAAGCAAAGGAACAAGACGTCAATTTAGGTTTAGGAAGTGTCCAGCCATATGGCTCAAGACTGAGTTGAATCATTTCAGATCAAACGCCTTCCTGCCATTTTTTCTTTGGACAACAGCCTTAGGCAATTATTCTATCAACACTGATTCCGCTTCCTCTTGTCCTATTTCCTGAAAAATATTGTTAAATGTTGCTGCTGTATCAAAAGGCAGCAAGTTTGAACTCCGCTCCAGATACCGAGTCTGTAATCAAGCTCTGTACTCCCGGTGCATTGCTGGAGAACTGCAAGACCGTCAGGCCGGCCGTCCTTCTGAGGAAAAGTTGAGTTAATGTCGTTCTGCTTCTTCGATTACAGGAAACTCGTGAGACTGTTAGAAGATCAGATGTTTCTGTCTGTGAGACATAAACAGCAATCTACTGGCAAGATATATCAGAATTAAATGCAGACGAATCTATAACCTCCCAACCTTCTGTAGCAGGATCTCACTGACGATAACAGCTCCCACTAATGTACATTAGCGTACTGCAAAAAAAAAACTGCCGATGCTCCTTGACTTCTTTCCAGAGGAGTAGAATCCGCATTCAACCAATATTATTGGTGCATGGCTCTCTTTTCCTCAACCTTCTACCTTAATGATATTTATTAAAACTTTCTTATTAACCATATATTACTTCCTATCATTCGCTTCATTCAGCTTAATTTCTGTTCTTCTGCAGTTCTTATTGTGATCATTTACTATGGTTTATTATGAATCAACGTGCTGTATTTTATTATAATTACTTCCATGTTAACGTTGCTATTAGTCCATTAATACCTATATAAATTATGTTCCCTCTACTTCTCTATTATATAAAGTTTTCATGGATCTAAAAAAAGAAATGCTACATTTCCTTTATGTTTGGCATTCCAGTTTTATTTGAAACAGTCATTTGCTTTGTTGAATAAAGAGCAATGCATTGATAAAACAATCAGTTTCAGTGTTCATTAGTGCAAATATCATACCATCCTGCCGCCAAAGTGGTGTTGTAACTATGACTCTGATTACGACTTCCGTCCTTCTCTATGTCTTACAGCTAACCTATTGAGGATTGTGATCCTACACCGAGGAATGTGTGGTCTGTCCAGATGTATCACTTACTACCTGGTATCCATGGCGGTGACGAATCTCCTCGTCATTATCACTGCTGTGATATTAAGCCGGCTTCGCGCTATCTATTTCCCACTTAGTTTCCTCTCCACTACCCCTGCCTGCAGCCTGATAATTGTCCTCAGCTGCACTTCCAGAGACAGTTCTGTCTGGTTAACTGTCGCCTTTACCTTCGATCGCTTCATGGCCATTTGCTCCCAGCAGCTGAAATGGAAATACTGCACTCATGAAACAGCAGCTGTGGTTAGTGGAATGGTCTGTGTCTTCTTCTGCTTGAAAACCCCCCCTTTTTACTTCATATAGGAACGTATGTATGTCATCAATAACGTACCGTGGTCCTGCAGAATTAGGGAAATCACTCATATTT
Organism: Carcharodon carcharias; assembly: GCF_017639515.1. Taxonomy (NCBI): domain Eukaryota; kingdom Metazoa; phylum Chordata; class Chondrichthyes; order Lamniformes; family Lamnidae; genus Carcharodon; species Carcharodon carcharias. The sequence continues at coordinate 2,567,663 of NW_024470635.1, read as the reverse complement.
CCGTCCCATGGAGGGTGTTTGCCTTTCTGGACCGTATTCTAACTCCATGTCTCCCTTTCGTCCTGATTTTCCTGCTTAATGTACCGACTGCCAGACATATTCTATCAGCCAGTCGAACCTGGGGGAGACTCTGAGCCCAAAATAATGGAGAGAATCGTAGCGACCCAGAGATGGAGAACCGCAGAAGGTCCATCATTTTACTCTTCACCATCTCTGGTAGTTTCCTTCTGCTTTGGTTGACATATGTTGTAAATTTCCTATATGTACAAATTACAGGCAAAAGGTTCTAATTCCAATGACCAGAAATTTATTCTGCAGGAAAGTGGGTACATGCTTCAACTCTTGAGTTCCTGCAAAAATCCGTGTATTTATGCAGGGACCCAGAGCAAATTCAGGGAGAGTTGAAAGACGCTGTTAAATATGCTATAAATCTAATTAGGTATTGGCGTAAACAGTGAATATAGCTGTATGAATTATTACAGTAATTCTGCCTCTGTTTCTAATTACAATAAAAAAGAATGTAAAATTTAGTCAGCCCGATGTGTACACTGCTTGTTCAATTCTATTTTCCTTCTTAATGTTCATGAATTTATTTGTGCCTGACCAGTGTGTATTGTGATCTTTTGGTATGCTACTGGGATCACTACAAAGATTTCCAATGCTACGGTAGGGAGTTGTGAATTTGAGTACAATTAAATTCTGCTTATATTTGAGCTGCCATCGAACACATCCCTGAAGACTCACCGCGGTTCTGTATGAACTCGCCTAAATTCTTCCTGTCATTCAGGTAATGGAATTTTCCGACTGTCCCCAAACAAATCTACTTAAAATCCAATCTCACACCTTCGTATTGATTCTGAATTCCCTCAGGGAAACTGGGTGAGGCCATTGGGCACAGTTACGTTTTCAGCCCGGGCTATTTTTGACGCTGCTGATTAGTAGGCCAGTCCAGACAGAGTCTGAAGTAATATTTTATCTGTTTTCATTGAGTGCACATTTGATATCTTCTGTAAATATTAAACACTGTGTTCATCCATTTTTGACATAAAGGTGATAAACTGCCTTTCCAATGAAAAATAGAGTAGTGCTTCCCATAGTTACATATTTGTTTTGATTCGATGCATTCACTTTGGTATTGCAAGACTGAAATGGATAAATTCTTATAACCTACTGCCGGGCAAGTTATGTAAGCCAATTTCCTCAGAGTATTGATGGTTATATCTAGTTTTGACAAAGTTTTCAGGACTCCAGGAACATTAATGTAACCAATCACCATCTTTCGTCAAAGTCTATATTCCACTACCAATATTCTTTCTAGCATCCCGCGTCTTACTTTTTGTGTTTAGGAATTATACTCATATATACCAGTGATATACGGGTTAAATTGTTGGCCAATGAAATTCTCAAACTTTGCTCAGTTCATTTAACGTTTTCCTTTATATGTCTCATTCAAAGTGTTTCTCTCTCCATCTAAATCTCTCTCTCTCTCTCTCTCCCTCTCGCTTTCTCCATTGCCCCTTTTTTCTTCTCCAATTCTGCAATTTCCAACTCTCTGTTCATTTCAGCATAACGGAAACTTTTTCACAACATCATTTTTACATGCATCAGCTTTTCCCAAACTACTTCAGATTGATTATGTTTCTAGGCCATGACTTAATGCCGTTGGATGTGAAGCAGTTCAGAGTATGGGCAGTAATGGAATAGGTTATTGCACAGGAAAATATAAGAAAAGAGTAATGGATGCTCGAAATTTTGGAAGGACAGGCAAAAGGGAAATATAGAGATCCGGCAGCGATGATAATAAAGGATGAGACATTACATTAGTGACAGGAGATCTTAGGTCAGACAAACAAGATGAAATATCAGTTTGGGTGGCACTAATTGACAAGCAAAGACGGAAACATTTAGTAAGTGTTGTTTATAGGCAACCAAATGGTTTTAGGGCACTGTGAAAATCAGGAAATAAGAAATGCATGTAACACCTGTCATGGAATTGTCATGGGAGATTCAAATCTTTATATCGACTTGGTTATCCCAATGAGGACAAATGATCAAGGTGATTTCCATTAGTGAGAACGAGATGGTTTACGAGAGCAGGGCGTTGAGGAAGCAGTCAAGGAACAGGTAATTTTAGGTGCAGCTTTGTGCAATGAGAGAGGGATAATTAATAACTTTGTTGTAAAAGAGCCTTTAAGGAAGAGTGACCATTGTATGAAGTTTGTTCATTATTTTTTGACAACAATCATGTTCAATCTAAAACTAGAATCTTATTCAAATCATAGGAAAAAATCATAGTATTTGGGACACGTTCCCTGTGATGGATTAGGAAAGCACATTAGAAGGTAAATGACAGTAGGCATTCAATGGCTAGTATTTAAATAACTAATACATACTTTACAAAGCAAAACAATCCCCAAAGGCGCAAAAACTCAAAATAAAATGTGAATCATCTGTGGCTAAAAGCGGAAGTTAATAATTGTATGAGATCAAAGGAAGGATTTATACATCTGCTAAAAAAAAACAGCAAGCCCGAGGGTTGGGGGCTGACGTGAGCATAATAAATATCTGTAATTCTGTCACTTGGAATGGAATGTAACTCTTTCCAATCTCAATGAAATTCAATAAAATAAAAAGGAATTTGTATATGTTTGTGCTGCCTTGTGCTACACGTTACCTTCACTATTTCCTCATCAGTTTCCACTACATTTGCCATGTTCGGGATTACTGGTGCTGGTAAAATGTTAACTGAACAGAAACATAACATAGGGCATTAATACCTGAGAAACGGCCCATTGTAAAATATGAACAGATATATTCTCTAGTGTAATTTTAATAGAATCATAGTGTAAAAGATTATAAATAGAGACAGTCTCCAGTGCAGTAACAACAGAGACAGGATCTAGTGCAATACTAACACACACATACCCTGGTATAGTAATAACTGAGACATGTTCCAGAGTGATATAAGCAGACACGGGGTATGGTACACTAATAACTGAAACAGGGAGTTTTATAATATAAATAGAGAAATGCTCTGATGTAGTAATAACTGATGTGGGGGCCGATCTGAAACAAGGATTTGATTAGCACAGTCATAACTGTGGCAGAGCTTAGTGTAATACCAATGCAAATACCATTTTAAGTATCCAAAAATTTCACAGGTTTGAGCAAAACTAAAACTGCGACTTGAACTCATAGAGTCACAATTGAGGCAGGATCTGGTGTAATGTAAAGGGAACCAGTTGCTAGCGAAACATTTCTCTTCATCGCCCGTTTACAATTCTGCTAATAAATTATACATATATATATATTTAAATCTATGATCACTGGGTATTGACACAATTAACAGAAGGAATTGGTTATCTCTGCTAATTCTCTCAAAACCTCTCATCATCTTAGAAACAGCGATGAGGTTATTGCTTAATCTTCTTTATCACAAACAGAATGCTCCTAATTTGTCCAATTTATCATTTTTACAAAAGGTTCTGAGCTCTGTTAACAAACTGATGACTCTCCACTGTACACGTTCTGAGACCTAAGCACACTTCATAGGATCTGAAAATGGTAGACATGTGCCGCACCGAAAGAGAGCGTTCCGCACAACCTGTCCATAATGGCTGGAAATGATCTATCGAGTCTATTGCCAGTTCCCAGCTTTTTCTCCAAAGCCCTTGAGGCTACATTACTTCAAGTGAACATCCAAATATTTTTCATCTGTGATGAGGGATTCGGTCTGGATCATCATTTCATGCAGTGAATCCGAAATAAAACGAAACACTCCTAAGGACAGATACAGGGCAGGTCAGGCACAGAGTAAAGCTGTCTCTACATTGCCAAATTCAGGCGTGAGGGACAGTGTAAAGCTCTCTGTAAACTGTCCAGACAAACACTCACAGGATATGTATAGCACTGCATAGACATATGATTCGGTCGAAGGCTCCCACGGATGATACAACACTATGAGATTCAGAATAAAGATCCCTCTACAGTGTCCCATATATCACTCACAGGAAGGTATAAGAATGTTAATATGCAGAGTCGTGGTCCCTCTAGACTGTCTCATTTATTACTCCCATGTTGTTGAGTGCAACAGGCACATTTTAGATTTAAGCTCCTTCTGTGAACAGCCATCTATTTGGTTAAGTCAATGAATAGGGCTGGGAATAAACTTTGGAAAGATACTAACTTCATGTCATGAGTTAAATACCATGACACGTTAAAGAGAGCCAAGGCACGACTGGGATAGGAGTGGAAGGGAGGCAGAGCGGGTTAGAATGCAGGAAACTCCACAAACACATTTTCAATGCTGCTATATACAGGGATCAAAAGAGTCTTCGCCAGTTTTGAACACAGATATCATCTTTATATCGTTATTCCAAATATCAATCATTACTGAAATCCTTTGTGTGATTTGCATTTCTCTCTGTTGACATTACTATCTTCTGTTGGTGGGGAAACATCTATTGTATTTCTGTCGCTCAATATTCTATTCTGAGGCTTCTATTTCTGTGTTTATTTACATAAACGCCTCACTAGTTTCAAAGTGGTGTTCATGGCAGCAAAATCAGATCAACTGTTAATTGGTGATTATCTTCAGCTCAAAACAAGTTTATTTTAAAAATATTCACGAATGATATAAGACAGAAGCATAATTATTCGAAAACCAATTGATAAACATGTTATTTATTTTTTACAAAAGAAGTAATTAAATAAAAAAATGTTTCTGTAAGTTCTGCTGCTTAAATCATTTAAGCATTTTGAACAACCTGATAGTGTGCTGAAAAAAAAGTTAACACCTTTAACATAAACATGTTTAAATAATGAACAGAGACATGACCTATAATCACATTAATCTCAGACTTTCAAATACATCACCACGTGTGTTTTGAAATGTTCACGTTTAGTAAAAACTTTGTGCATATACAGCACAGTTCACCATGTCAGAATGTCCCAAATCATTTTGACTTCATTGATGTACCTTTTTTCGAATTATAATCACTTGTGTCATGTATGAAACACAGGAGGCACTTTGTGCACAGGAAGTTCCCACTAACAGAGACATGATAAAAGCCCAGATCACTTGCTTATTAGTGATGTTAGTTGCGCGTTAAATTTTGGCACAAGATGAAGGGGTAAACTGTCCTGCACTGTAAAATAGGGTCAGCGGAGATTGATGCCGTGTATTTCCAAATTTTCTGGCCTTATCTTAGATAGAGAGAATCCGTAATATTTTGCAAAGCTTTCAACGTTGTTCTTATTTGTTCTTTTGTTGTGAACGTCGAAAGCAAGGCCAACCTTAACTGTCCAACCACAAGTACCCCTGAGAAAGTGGTGTGGAGCCGACATCTTGAAGAGTTGCAATTTGTGCCTTGCGCCTCTTATTTGACTTTCCAAGATGTGCTTTGACCCAAACAAATTGCCCTCTGGGCCATTCCAGTGGCCGTTAAGAGTCAACCACGTTGTTGTGGGGCTGGAGTCTCACGTCGGCCAGGCTGTTAAGGGTAAGACTTCCTCCCTGAATGACATTAGTGAGCTAGTTGGAACTGTACAGCAATTCGGTTGTTCGATTATTAATGCAATGAGTAATTTTATTCCAGTTTCGGTTTTAATGAATTAATTGAACGTAAATCACGCCAGCAGCTTTCGTGGGATTACAAATCATGTCTCCGGAGCATTTGTGATGTTCTCTGTATTACTAGCCCAGTTAATGTACCTCTTTGCTGCTGTTCCTGAAGACTGAATTGACATTACCAAAGCCACATCTGAAGGAGCACCCTACTGGCCATGCCTCCAACCTGCAGTTGAGGCTCTGAGGAAGAGTCATACGGAATCGAAACGTTAACTCTGTTTCTCTCTCCTCAGACCCCGCCAGGCCTGCTGAGTCTTTACAGCACTTTCTGTTTTTTGTTCAGTAGTGGGTTACTGGCCAAGTATGAGAGCCACTAATGCACGGGATTGGACATATTGCAGTTGCTCTTTTGAAATTATAGCATTTGGTTCTCTGTATCTAAACTTCAGGAGCAGACTCTAATCTTACACACATCAATTACGTTGCAAGGGATCAGTTGTCCTCTAGCCCGGTGTCTTAGCCTGAGCCTTTAGTACCAGTGCACTGTATTTCCACTGGGCCCACATAACAGTGTCAGCGATTGCTAAATGATCATTTCGAAGAAACAATGCAGAAGGTTTCCTGGAACTTAAGTTTGCACCGCAACTAACTATTTGCACAACGGGGAACTAGGATTGCTCTCCTCATCATCGAGAATTTTAGGACAGATCTATCAGTAATGGTCCAATGTGTGAGGGACTTTTTGTATAATTAGGGAGAAGCTATTCCACTGGCAGGTGGATCAATGATGCAGGTGTGTAGAGTAATTTGATATTAATGCACTGATTATATTGCACATTATGATGTTTCTAATGATGTAACACTAACCCCGTCTCTCTTTATATTGCACTAGGTTACCTATTAATTGTAACTTCGTTACACTCTGCCCCTTTCAAAATGTAGCAAAGCCCTGCATCAATTGTTTCCACACTAGATTTATCCCTGGTTGATTTACACTTGGTGCTAGTCAGTGGTTATCACTTTAGTCCCTCCCTCAGTTTTTTTAAACTGGGCCCAGTATCAGTAATTCCTGTCCTGTCGCAGTTGATATTACTCTAGGCCATCTACCAATAATCACTGCACTAGACCCTGTCTCTGTTTATATGAATACAGACCTTGTATATGTAATCACTGTAATAGGCCATGTCTCAGTAGATATTAATCCATACCTTGTATCAGTAACCACTGAAAGAGACCCTCTATCAGTCCATATTAATACAGAAATTGTATTAGTAATCACTGTAATATACCTTATTTCAGATTATATCAATACATACATAGTAACATTTATCACTGTAATAAACCTGCCTCAGTTGATATTAACCAATACCTTGTATCAATAATCAAAGGAGTAGACCCTGTCACAGTTTATCTTAATCTACACTATGTAACATTTATAACTGTAACAGACCCTGTCTCAGTTTATTTTAATCAATACCATGCATCTATAATAACCATAATAGACCCTTTCTCAGGTTATATTAATACAGAAATTTTATTGGTAATTACTGTACTAGACACTGTTTCATTTTCTAGTAATCTGGGCGCTACATCAGTAATCACTGTACTGGAGCCTGTCTCAGTTTATGTTAATCTAAACTCTGTATCAAAAAGCACTGTAATAGAGCCTATCTCACTTGATATTAATCTATGCCTTGTATCTGTAAGTACTGCAATTGGCCCTTTCTCAGTTTGTATTAATACCGATCTTGTATCAGTAAGCACTTTAATAGACCCTTTCCAGTTTATCATAATCCATACCATGGAGCAGTAATCACTAATTGACCCTCTCTCCATTTTTATTAATCCAGATTCTGTATCAGTAATTATTGAAATTGACTGTGTCTCCGTTTATAATAATCACTATCAGTAATCACTGTATGAGGCCCAGTCTCAGTCTAAAATAGTCTAGGCCCTCTATCTGTATTCATTGTAATAGAAGCTGCTTCAAATTATATCAATCCAGACCCTGTATCAGTAATCACTATAATACATGCTGTCTCAGTTTACGCCAATCCAAACCTTTTATGACTAAACGCAATGATAGATGCTTTCCCCTTTAATACCAATCCATACCTTGTATCAGAAATCACTGTAAGTCACAATGTCTCAGTTTATATTAATCTAGGCCCTGTATCAGGAATCACTGCAGGAGGCCCAGTCTCAGTTTATATTAAACTAGGCCCTGCATCAGTAATCATTTACTGTACCAAGTCTCATTATATCAATTCAGACTGTGTATCATTAGTGGCTGTTATACACCCTGTCTCAGTTTACACCAGTCTAGACCATGCATCAACAATCACTGTAATGGACCCTGCCTCAGTTGATATTAATACACACCTTGTATGCGTAATCATTGAAAGAGACTCTGCCTCAGCTTACATTAATGCAGTCCTTGTATGAGTAAAAACTGTAATGGACCCTGTCACAGTTTATATTAATCTTGGCCCTGTATCAGTAATCATTGTACAAGGCCCAATCTCAGATTATATTAATCCAGGAACTATATCAGTAATGACTGTACTGGACCCAGTTTCAGATTTTATCAATCCAGGGCCTGTAGCAGGAGTCACTGTAATAAGCCCTGTATCAGTTTACACCAGTCTAGTGCTTGTATGAGCAAACACTGCAATAGACTCTGTCTCGGTTTGTATTATTCCATGCCTTACATCAGTAACTAATGTAATGGACCCAGCCTCAGTTGATATTAATCCATACCTTGTATCAGTAACCACTGAAGTAGACCCTGACTCAGTTTATATCAATCCATACATAGTAACTGTAATCAACTCTGTCTCAGTTGATATTAGTCAATACATTATACCATCAATCATTGTAGTAGACCCAGACTCAGTTTATATTAATACAGATCTTGTTTCGGTGATCACTATAACAGGCCCTGCCTCTGTTTATTTGAATCCATACCATTTATCAGTAATCAGTGCAATATACCCTGTCTCCCTTTATATTAATACAGACATTGTATCCGTAACCACTGAAAGAGAACATGTTTCCAAATATATTAATACAGATCTTGTATCATTAATCACTGTAATGGACGCTCTCTCTGTTCATCAAATTCTAGACCATGTGTCAGTAATAACTGTAACAGACCCTCTCAGTTTAATTTAAACCGTACTCTGTATCAGTAATAACTGTAGGCACTGTCTCAGTTGATATGAATCCAGACCTTGTATCAGTAATCTCTGTAATAGTCTCTGTCCTATTTTCTGTTAATACAGACCCTGTATCAGTAATCACTTTAACAGACCCTGCATCAGTTGATATGAATCCATCCCTTGTATTAGAAATCATTGTAATAGACTCTGTCTCAGTTTATATTAATCCAGACGTAGTGTTGTTAATTACTGTAATTCACCCTGTCTCAGTTTATGTTAATCAAATACTTGTATAGGTATGCACTGTAATAAACACTGTCTCAGTTTACATTCATACAGACCTTGTTTCAGTAATCACTGTAATGGAGCATGTCTCAGTTTATGTTAATACAGACATTGTATTGGTAATTATTGTAATACGCCCAGTTTCAGTCTTTTTTAACCTAGATCATGTATCAATAATCATTTTCTCCGTTTATGTTAATCTGGACGCTACATCAGTGATCAGTGTAGTAGATCCTGTCTCAGAGTATTTTTTCTAGGCCTTTTATCAGCATTTACTATAATAGACGTTGTCCCATTTTTTAGTAACTGAAGCACTGTATCTATAATTACTACATTAGGCCCTGACTCAGCTTATAATGCTTAGGGTGTGGTAAGCTATTACTGCATTCGACTCTATTTTAGTTAATACTGATCTCATCCCTGGTTCTGTAATCATTCCATGAGACACTGCCTTCGTTCATATTAATATAGATGCTGAATCAGAATTCACTGCACTATGTTCTATCTCATTCTAACTTAATGTAGAGACTGTCTCCTTCTTCTTAGGCATTCCCTGATGATCGAGGATGACATGCTGCCATGAAACCTCTGTAGGTTCTGATTTGGCTGTTAACCCAATGCACGATCTGCAGACAATGCTGAAGATGGTTGGACCGAGAACATTACCTTAATGAACTCCTACAGTGATGTTCTGGAACTGAGATCATTGATCTCCAACAACGACAACCATCTTCCTCCGTGCTACATATGACACCAACCAATAGAGAGTTTTCTTTCTGATGCCCATTGGCATCAGTTTTGCTAAGACTCCTTGATGCCACTCTCCGTAAGATGCTGCCATGATATCAAAGGCAGTTGCTTCCAACTCACCTCTACAGTTTAGCTCATTTGTCCATATTTGGACCAAGGCTGTAATGAGATCAGGAGCTGAGTGGTCGTAGTGGAACTTACCTGAAGGGCATTAGTCGACTTCAGCATTCCTGAATAATATTCTTTTATTTTGGTCGGCCACAAATTAGGGACCCCCATGATTTGGCGGATATGTTCGAACTGTTCAGGGATGCTTTGAGCACATTCCTCGAGCACTTTTGTTGCCTCCGGCTGCGACAGAGTTTCTCGTGGAATAATTAATTTCGGGAAATTGTATTAGACACACGAACGATATGTTCCACCCCGCAAAGCCGGTATTGAGTGATGAGCGCCTCTCTGTTGGGCATGTTGGTTTGAGAGAGGATGCTGCTGTTTGACTGCCTTTCCTCACGTTGGATTTGTAGAACCTTCTGACAGTACCTTTGCTGTTAATTCTCTAGAGGTTTGATGTGCCTGCTCTTCATTGTCCAGGTCTCTGGAACATTTAGGTGCACGAAGATCACTGCTGCCCAGTAAACCATGGCCTGAGATTTGGGATTGGAATTCTAGTCCTCAAATACTCTGATCGTCTGTCGGCGGAAGGCTAAGCTGTTGTGTTGAACTTACTGACGAACTTTGTTGTTCAATCCTGTCTTCACCGAGAAGAGTCTCAGGAGACTTGGAAGATGATCCACGTTTTCAGGTCTTGCCAATGGGGGAGGTTTAGTGGGCTGGGAGTTGGTGGGAAGTGGGTCTCAGTTTTCTGGGTGTTTAATGAAAAGCCAATTTTTTTCATATCCTTCGAAGAAGGTGTCAGAAATGACCTGGAGCTTAGATTTCAGTCAGCATGTACGCAAGAACCTCCTGCTTACTGAAGCTTAATGAATGAGTTTGGGAGGTTTTGGTTTTGGATTGAAAGTGGTCTCGGTTTCCCCTCTGACTGTAGATTTTCCCCACGCCTGTGGGTAACCTGCTGGAGGTGAGGTGAACTATTATATTGAGGAAACAATGAGGAGAGGTTTGTTGCGATGACAGAAGCCTGTCTGTTACCATTTATCACTAAGGTACCGTCTGTACTGGTTCCATTGGTAAGTTTCACGGATTGCAATCCATCGAGGAATAGATGGAGGATGGTGACAAATTTCTGGCGGCAGCCAAATTTGACAAGGATGCTCCATAAGGCATCAGCTCTGGCAGAGGGAAAGGATTTTGCGATGCCGAGAATGTCTGTGTGCAGCGGTTGCTGATGCTCCTTGTACATCCCGTGGATTTGCCACACAGTTAACAACATGGTGCCTCTTGATGGGCGAATATCACACTCCGTCTCTGTAAAGAGCTCTGCGGTCACGGTTAGAGTGTGATTCAGGAGGATGCTTGCAATGATCTCCCCTTTGGCAGCAGCAAAGTGGCTCCTTTTTGGTCACTGCAGTCAGGCTTGTCTTGAATCGACTCATGATCAGAGCACCCCGAGGTCCATTTCACCCGGCCCATTATCAGTAATAACTGCATTTTCCCCCAACCCATGATATATTCACGAAGGCTCTTAGTCAGTAATTTCTTCACTAGGTACTGTCTCAGTTTATGTTAATCTCAAAACAGCAACTGCGCTTGGCCCTGTCCGAGTTTATATCACGTTAGACCCTATATCAGTAATCACTGCACTTGCCCCGGTCCCAGTTTATATTAACCCAGACTCTTAATCAGTAATTCCTTCCCTCCGCACTCTCTCAGTTTAGATTTATCTAGGCACAGTATGAGTCATCACTGAACCAGGCACTGTCCCAGTTTATATCAATCGACATCCTGCATCAGTAATCACTGCACTTGACAATGCCTCAATGAATTTAAATGTATATTCTGTAACACAAATCACTGCCTCAGTTAATATTCACCAAGACTCTTACTCAGAAATCCCTTCACTGGGCCCTGTCATAACTTATACTAATAGAGCTTTACATTGTCAATCAATTTTCTTGGCCCTGTCTCAGTTGATATTAATAAAACCCTGTATCATCAGCGACTGCACTTGACCCTGTCTCAATTTATATTGAACAAACCCTGTATCAAGATATTGTACTGCATATATTTTATACGCAATGGCTGCACTAGATTCTATCTTAATTATCACTGCATTAGATATTGTTACTGTTATTGTTAGAGCTGAAGCTGCCTCACCTACTATTGCAAAAGTCTATATCTCTATTTCTATTAAATTAGCCCCTGTCTCATTTATCACCTTAGAGCCCAAGTCTATTAAAACTACACTAGGCTCTCCCTTGGTTAGACTGATCAAAAATGCTGGCTTTGTTACATCACGCTAGGCCTCAGCTCATTTAAGACTGCATTAAACCCCACCTTATAGACAGATAGAGAGAGACAGATAGATAGATAGATAGATAGATAGATAGATTGAGAGTGAGGGCGAAAGGCGAACAATTATTCAATCTGCTCAGTGAAAACCCGTGTTGTATTAAAGTTTACACATTCGCACTTGTCTTGTACTGTGCAAAGTAACCCCCTTCCTTGAAGCTTCACAGAACTCACTTAACCTCTCTCCCTATCTCTCTCTCTCTCTCACTCTCCATCTCTATCTCTCCCCCCATCCACCTCTTTCTCTGAGACACCAGCTCCCCCAATGGTCCTCTTTTTCTTTCCAAGACAGCAACTCACTCACTTAAACTTTGTCCCGCAAAACATTAATTATTTAACCCCGCTCTCACACAGAGGCCACTTAATCTCTTAAACTCTCTTCTCCCTATCTCAGACAACATATGATTCATTTTAAACATTCTTTATCCAAATACTCATCTAGGAGGGATTTTTTATTTTTATTTTCTCTCATTTCTCCAACTGATAACCCTCACTCCACCTCGACGTTCAATCAATATGTTAAAACGAAAAGAAGCCCTTTCGTTTCTTTCTTTGACATAAGAAAGGAGGTGAATGCAATGTTAAAAGTAGGAACAATCTATGACGTGCTTCTTGATGCAGTCATAGTGAGCTCACCCTCAGAGGCAGGAAGACTGTTCATGGTGATAACATGAAACTGACGCTTGCTGTTCCATTCTCAGGTAACACAACTTCCTGTTTCTCTGCTGCCGGTTCCTAACCGCACATCTAACTTCTGAGCAGAGAAGTAAATCCAGGGGCCATAATCTGTTGGAAACATCTGTCAAGGCGGCCTATGTCTGGCCACAGAGTCAGTGCAGAGTCTCACATAACACAGTCTTGTGAGATTTACAAATAAAACCGCTGTGATCTGTTTCGAGCTTCCATTCCAGGACATAGCTGGATGTGTCTTTGGATCAGTCACTGATTTTTCCCTGTTCTCTGAAGCTGGGAAATGACCGCTTGCCTTCTTGTATTTTGCGCCATTTTCATTGTGTTACCTGTTTGGTTTATTGCTGAACTTTTCTCTCTCACCGCCTCTTCCTTCTTTCCCTTTCCCCTCGCTCAGTTTTATGCTCTGTCTGTCAGTTCCAGGATCTCTCTCTATCTCTGCTTCTACCTGTTTAATACACATGCTCAAAAACATTAAGAATTTAATGCAGTAAAAAAAAAGAGAGCTCATGTCAACTGGCGCAACAATCAGTGATCAGAGAGGTTAGATTCAGATTAATTGAACTAGATGGTGAGATGAGGAAAACTGTTTTTTTTTAACACTGAGTTATCATGAGCTGGAATGCACAGAGCGAAATGGAGGAAGGAGCAAATTCAACTTTGGAAAGGGGATAAATACTTCCGTGCTTAAAATCGGCTGGATAATATAATTATAGAGGCATAGAAAAGTTATGGTGCAGAAAGAGGCCATTCATCCTATCGTGCCTGCGCCGGTTAAAAAGATAAATGAAGAGAAATTGCAGCTGATTTGAATCGCGAGGTCCAGCACCTCGCCCGTAGCCTTGCCGGTTACAGCATTTCGTTTGCGGTTCCAGGTATCTTCTAAATGGGTTGAGTGTTGCAGCCTCACCCACCAATTTAGGCAGTGACCTCCAGATATCCACCATCACCTGGGTGAACAATTTTTGATCATGTCCCCTCTAATACCACAACCAATCGCCTTAAATCTATGCCGTCCTGGTAAGTGACCGTTCAGTTACAAGAAACAGGTCTTTACCGTCGACCCTATCTAGACCCCTCTTATTTTGAAAACCTGAATTATTCACCCCTTAGCCTCCCCTGTTCTTTAGATAACCACCCTAGTCTGTCCAATCTCTCCTCATCAGTGCAATTTCCAAGCCCTGACAACATTCTTGTCAATCTCCTCTGCACTGTCTACAGAGCAATTATGTCCTTCATGTAAGGTGATCACCAGAGCTGTACACAAAATTCCAGCTGTACCTGAACCACAATTCCATCTTTAAATCGCTGCTTTTGTATTCAATACCTCGCCTAATAAAAGACAACCATCCCTTTGCTTTCTTGACGACCTTGTCTACCTGTTCTTACACCTTAAAGGACAGGTGGACATGCAACCCAAGGTCTCGCCTATCAACCTCTCCCAATAACTTCCAATTAATTGAGTATTCCTTTGCTTTGTTTGCCCTCACGATTGTCTGGATTCACTTCCATTTGCCATTTCGACGCCCAATCAACAAAGCAGTGATATCATTCTGGAGTCGCCAGCTATCCTCTTCACTATGAACTACACGGCCATGTTTGCATCATCTGCAAATTTCCCAATCATGTCTCCCACATTTAACTCTAAGTTATTAATATATACAACGAACAGCAAGGGGCCCAGCACTGAGCCCTGTGGTACACCACTGGGAACCATTTACCTTTCGCAAAAGCATGCATTGACGATTACCCTTTGTTTCCTGTTACTGAGACAAATTTGGATTCAAACTGTTACCTTCCTCCGTATCCCATGAGTTCTCACTTTCCTGACCATTATGGGGAATGTCACTAATTGGACAGACTTTTAAAAGAGTAGACATACGCACCGTGTGCTGATTGGACTTTTCCAATAATTTTGTGCCTTTATTACTGTTTCCTTTTCTGTATTTATGTATCTTCTTGTTGCAGCATCATTTCGGCACCTACCTCTGTACTTTACTGGGCCCAAATAAAATATGATAATCACATGCTTTGCATCGTGGGCTCATCCTGTCCCCTGAAATTGCCTGCACGTATAATGCTGATAATTGTCAGGCAGCTGTCAAGAGTTTATTCATAAACTTTAAAGTGAATGTCACTGGATTGAAATCTTATCAGAGAATCACCAACTCCTTGAAACTATGTGGCACAGAATTTTTCCCTGGGGCGATTTAGTTATTTGATCTTTTCAGTGACAATGAGCATCAAGCAGAAGATTGAAAATGTTGGTTTCTTTGCGTGGCCAGACTCGGCCCGTGTGCCTCTGTCCAACTCCTAAAGTGCAAGAAAAGCTGTGAAGCAACAGATCCGATTCTGTTCCACTGACAGGTGTGTCACTGTCACCTCAGGTATCAGAAACCTCTGCTGTCGCCACGCCCTCATTTTCTCACCCTTGGGTACTGCCATCCTTAGTCACTCTCAGTCACGGGCCTCAGTCAATACTTCTCCATTACTACCTTATCACAGAGCACCCTGCTCCACTCATCATTACATAGGGCCCTGCAATATGCGCAAAACACCATGGCGTTCCACCAGTTTGCCTGACAATAAAAATCGAATGTTCTTCGCTCATCTACCTCGTTCAATGTAAGACTACAAGCGGTAACAACGGCCTCCGTCATTGATATATTTCAGTCGGCCTCTGCGACCATTATTATTCCAGGATCCAGTCTGTTCCAGGCCCTGTAATCGCCACTTGCTTGGTACATCAAAATGGAACAGTTTTCTTTTTTATTGAACATAAATGTCAATCTCATGATCATGTCGCCGGAACCGCTGCCTGGCTGGATAGGGAAGCTGCAGAATTGTTCTGACTGCTATATTCCCTCGCCGTTCTAAGTGTAAGAAAATACTAGGAAAAAGACGTAAAAGCAAATGAAGTTGAATTTATACTGACACCTGGAGAATCCATCCAGATTCTATGGTGCAGTCTTTTTTTTTAATTCATTGATGGCATTGGGGATCCCTGGCTGGGCCAGAATTTATTGTCCATCCCATATTGCCATTGAGATGATGGTGGTGAGCTGACTTGTTGAACAACTGCAGTCCGTATGGTGTAGCTAACCCCACAGTGTTGTTAGGGAGAGGGTTCCATGATTTTAACTGGAAGGAGACTTGAACCCATAAACTTTGACCCTGGAGTGAGAGTGCTGTCAATTATTGAATATGGGCATGTTCTGATCACAGTTCCGATCACACCAGCCCTTGTTTGTGTTGTTAAATAATTCTTATTCCATTCAAAGTTCAATGGTCCTTGATTCCGTTATTCTGCAAAGAAATTACAATGTTTCTGGAATCACACGTCCTAACTTCGGTTTTGGTGCACTGGATACCGCCTATGCTATCAGCACACTTTATGCAGTGATGTGTTCAGTAACACATAGCATCCTGCGGCTGTTACTATTGGGTAAAACACTGTCTTGGTTACACCAAGTTTAAACGTGCCTTTGCTGTAATCACACTGGACTCTGAATGCATTATTATTGGATTGCCTCCTATTTTGATAATTATTAAACTTCACTCCCGCCACTGGTCCAGTCAGAAAATAATCTGCTTCTTGTTCCAATTCTTGCGCACGTCTCTTATGGGATCAGCAATCCCGTCTATTTTCAAGAGTAATGTGCTTCTAACATTAATGAATTTGACAGTCCTCACTTAGTGATACACTGTTACCTGTTTCGGGTATTATTGTACAAAGTATTGCATCCACCATCATTAAACATAGACTTCTTTCTTCTATTTTTACACTAAGTCCTGCATTTGCTATTCATGTCGTAGCCCATATCTTTGTTTACACCGCGTCCTGTCTCTGCTTTAACTACACTAGATTATCTCTGTTTCTATTACGTCAGGACGTATCTTTGTTATTGCTGCACTAGCCCATATCTCTGTTTATAACACATAGACCCTGTCTCTATTTATGGTACAAAGGGCCTGATTCTTTATATAGAATATAGAGCATAGCAGCAGAATATTCAAAGCAAAAAGGATTAGTGCAGTTATAGTGGAAACAGTGGAAGTAACTTTCAAAGGTTGTAGAAACAAAAGAGTGAAAACTCCTTGGAGATCAAGGAATGTTTCAAGCCTTTCCATCCCTAGGAATAAGAAGTTAGAGAAGTACAGTTGTATTAACATCAAAAAAGGTACAATTTCAATTTGTCCATCTTACTTCCACAAATAATAACAGCCTTGTGGTATAGACAGGAGTTTCAGTAAGTGGCTGCTGTGATCATTTGTTGATAAACTGCCCTTATCTCGAGGTAATTTAATCCAATTTCCATCTAATCACCAGAGAGATAAATCTGCCTTGGAAATGACATAATCAGTCTCAAATCACTTTATAAACAAGAGCACAAAGCAGAATGGTTATTAATAAATATTTACAATCTTAAACGATCTTCAGGTAAAATACATGAGTTGTTCTTTTTGAGGTTTGAACACACTTACTGAAGGTGCTGACAGACTGAGAGGTGTGCGTGGTTAGAGAGAGAGAGAGGGAGAGAAGCAGACAGACAGTGAGTTAGGCGCTGCACCAGGGAGAGAGGAGAGCGAGAGTTGGTGATACAAACCTTCATCTTATAACGAAATGGCCAACATGACAAGAATTTGTACATAAGGGTACATAAGAGAAAAATGTTATGATTTTTCTTTCTGCATTCAAAGGTCGGCAGCCTCAATTTGAATAATGGGAAATGAAATTCCAACAAAAAATATGGCGAAGGTAAATCATTTCTCTGTGAGGAATTACAACACAAGTATGATGCATGATTGCAAGCATGTAGGACAGGCGGTGTCTGATACATGAGACTGTCGAGTATAATGAAACTGAATATCAGGCGCTGCGCTGAATTGGCGGCCGACCTCCTGCCGCCCATTTCTGGCCAAGGCCAGGGACCATTTTCTAACTCCATGCCTTTATTTATATTATCTCTCCATTTCACATAGACAAAGACTAGTGCAGTAATAACTGAGACTGGGTCTAGCTTAATTTAAGCTGAGACATTGTCTTCTGAAGTAGTAATAGAGATCGGGGCTGCTGCAATATAAATAGAAAAGGGGTCCAGTTTAGCATTAAAAAATGCAGTGTCTAGTGCAATAATAACTGCGACTGCATCTTCTATGATGTGAGACATGGTCTGGTAGAGTGTAAACACATAGTGCTAATGTAATATAAGCAGAGACATGGAGCAGTGCAGCAGCAACTAAAACGGGGCTTAGTGGTATGTATAGAGACCCTGAATCCAGCGCAGTAAAAACTGGGACCTTGTCGTATGTAATACAAAAAGAAACATGGAATAGTTCCAGAAAAACTGAACTGGGGCCAAGTACTGATATAAATGAGGCAGGATCTGGTGTAGTATTATGATATGGTACAGTTGGATATAAACTAAGAAAGGGTCAGATGTAGTAATGCTGAGACATGGCGGAGTGCACCAATTATTGCTACATCTTCAATAATATAAAGGGAAACTGGACCAAGTTCAATCATTACTGAGACAAGATCCAGCGTATTAGTTATAGACGTGGCCTTGAGTAATATAATCATACGCATGTACAGTAAATACAAAGACAGGGTCAATATCAATGTAAACAAATGCAAGGAATAGCCCCTCGGAATGTAAGCAGAAAAATGATCTAGTTTGATATAAACAGAGAAATGATCTGGTGTAACGTAAACAGAAATGTGATCTAGTGGATTATAATGTGAGACCATGAAGGGTGCAGCAATAATTGAGACAATGCCTGGTTAATGTAAAGCAACCTCGGCTACACTGCCATCAGCTGGACAAACTTTGCTATTGTCAATGCCGTGTAAATGCCAATTTCAGCGAAAGATTGTGATAATAATTATAGAACTATGGAATGCTTGCAGCACAGGAGGAGGCCTCTAAAGCTTAGGAGATTTTGAGAGATAAAACCATTTTTAAAAAAAATATCTACGTTCCGAATTCTTGGTTTATAATAATGGAGTATTCAATTGTGGCTGACCTGACAAGTTCTGAATAAGCATTATTTATGGATCAAGTAGGCCTTATGAAACAAGATTTCCAGAAAGAGAGCTGCAAAGACTCACGACCCTCTGAGAGAAATAAAAATCGCCTAATCTCAGTTTCAAATGGGCAGCCCCTTATTTTTAAACAGTGAACCCTAATGTTAGATTCTCTCACATGAGGAAACACCCTCGCCACATCCACCCTGTCAAGACCCCTCTGCATCTCATACTTTTCAATCAAGTGGCCTCTTATTCTCCTAAACTCCAGCGGATGCAAGCCTAGTCTGTCTAACCTTTCATCATAAAACAACCCGCCCCTTCCAGGTATGAGTCTGATAAAACTTCTCTAAACAGATTCTAAAGCATTTATATCATCCCATAAATAAGGCGACCAATACTGCACACAGTATTCCAGGTGTGCTCTCACTAGTCCTCTGTATATCCGGAGCATAACATCCCTACTTTTTTAATTCAATTCTTCTTGCAATAAATGATAACTTTGTATTAGCTTTCTTAATTACTTGCTGTACCTGCATACTAGCTTTTTGTGAATCATACATTAAGACACCAGATCACTGTATCTCAGAGCTCTGCAATATCTTTCCATTTAGATAATATGCTACTCTTTTTTCCTTCCTGCCACAATAGGCAATTTGAAATGTCCGATATTGTACTCCATTAGCCAGAAATTCTCCCACTCATTTCACATATCTATGCCTTTTTGTAGCCTCATTGTGTCCTCCTCACAACTTACTTCCCTACCTATCTTTGTGTCATCAGCAAATTTGGCAACCATCCCTTCCATCCCTTCATGCAATCATTTATATAAATTGTAGGCAGTTGAGTTCCAGACTGAGTCCTGGGGCACACTTCTCTTTACAGCATTCCAACCTGAAAAATCTCATTTATGCTGACTGTCTACTTCTTGTTAGCCAGCCAATCATCTATCCCTGCCAATAAGTTACCCCCTATACTTTAAGCTTTTATTTCCACAATAACCTTTCCTGTGACCCTTTATCAAATGCCCTCTGCAGTATATCCACCGGTTCCCCTGTGTCCACAGCCCATGTAACTTCCTCAAAATCATGCTTGTTCTGCTTGATTGCCTTGGTTTTATCGAAGTTATCTGCGACAGCTTCTTTCATAGCAGCTTCTAACATTTTCCCTATAACCAATATCAAGCTAACTGGTCTGTAGTTTCCTGTTTTCTGTCTCCTTCCCTTTTTGTATACTGGAGTTACATTTCCTTAATTCCAATCCAAAGGGACCTTCTCTGAAACTAGGGAGCTTGGAAAAACATAAAACCAAGGCATCAACTTCCTCACTAGCCACTTCTCTTAAGACACCAGTGTGAAGTCCATCAGGACCCAAGCACTTGTCAGCCCGCAACTCCAACAATTTACTCAGCGCCACTTATCTGGTGATTGCAATTTTCCTGAGTTCCTCCCTAACTTCCATCTACTGATATACAGCTGCCTTTGGAATATTGTACCCTCTATAGTAAAGACTGAGGAAAATGCCTGGTTGATACACCTGCCAATTCCTTGGTTCCCATTATCAATTCTTCAGACTGACTTTCTCTTGTTCCAACGCTCAGTTTGATAACTCGTTTGTTTATTAAAAACATATTCCTGGAAGCACTTACTACCTGTTTTTATATTTGTGGCTAACGTTCTCTGATACTCTATTTTATTCCCTTCCTCATTAAATTTTTATTCATACTTTGCTGTTCCGTCTCTTCTGCCCAATCTTCCGGTATTCCGCCTATCTTCAAACAAACATATAATTGTTTTCTTTAAGTTTGGTGCGATCTTTCACCTTCCTAGTTAACCAGGGATGGTGTGTCATCCCTTGGACTTTTTTTTTACTCGTTGGAATGTATATATCCTCTCAATTTTGATATATCCCCGAAAATGTTTTCCACTGCATCTCTATTGACCTATCCCTTAACTTAATTTGCCAATTCACTTTAGTCAGTTCTGGTTTCATGCCCTCATAATTGCCCTAATTTAATTTTAAAAAACTAGTCTCAGACCCACTCCTCTCTCCCTCAAACAGAATGTAAAATTCAAATATACGATGGTTACTACTACCGAGGGGTGCCATCACCATGAAGTCAATAATTAATCCCGTCTCGCTGCACAACACAAGGTCTGGTATTGCCTGCTCTCTAGTTGGCTCTAAAACTAAGAAACTGTCCTGGAAGCATTCTTTCAGTTCCTCATCTGGGCTACTACTATTATTATTAATAGTGCGGCTGAATGTCTTGGGGAACAGCAAGATATACACGGGTTGGTCAAATGGGAAGATACGTGGCAGATGGAATTTAACGCTGAAAAGTGTGAGGTGATACACTTTGGAAGGAGTAATTTGACAAGGAAGTATTCAATGAACAGCATAACACTATGAAGCTCTGAGGAACAATGGGCCCTTGGCGTGAGCATCCATAGATCTCTGAAGGTGGAGGGGCATGTTAGTGAGGTGGTGAAAAAAGCATACTGGACACTTGCCTTTATCAATCGAGGCATTGATTATAAAAGTAGGGAGGTCATGTTGGAGTTCTATAGAACCTTGGCGAGGCCAAAGCTGGAGTACTGTGTGCAGTTCTGGTCGCCACATTATAGGAATGATGTCATTGCACTGGAAGGAGTGCAGAGGAGATTCACTAGGATATTGCCTGGGATGAAACGTTTAAGTTATGAAGAGTGATTGGATAGACTTGTGTTGTGTTCGTTTGAGCAGAGAAGACTGAGGGGTGACCTGATCGCGGTGTACAATATTATGAGGGCCATGGATAGGGTGCACAGGGAGCATCTGTTCCCTTTAGTTGAAGGGTCGGTCACTAGGGTGAGGGGCATGGGGTTTAGGGGGGATTTGAGGAAAAACATTTTTACTCAGACAGTGGCGACGGCCTGGAATGCGCTGCCTGGGAGGGTGGTGGAGGCAGTTTTCCTCACATCCTATAAAAAGTACCTGGATGAGCAATCGGCACATCATAGCATTCAAGGCTATGGGCGAAATGCTGGTGAATGGGGTTAGGTAGTTAGGTCATGAGTTTCTCACGTGTCGGTGCAGACTCGATGGGCTGAAGGGCCTCTTCTGCACTGTGTGATTTTGTGTGATTCTGTGCTTTTGGGATACTTTTTCCCACCTGACTTTTCCAGTCTCTCCATAGATTGAAATCCCCCATGATTATGGTCGTGCCTTTCCGACAAGTTCCTATTCTTTCTTCCTTCGTTTTCAATGCTCCCTTTTGGTTACTATTAGGAGACCTGCACATGATTCCTTCAAGCGATTTGTTTTCTTTCCCATTGTTCATCTTTATCCAAACAGTTTCCACATCCTTGTTTCAAGAGCTGGGTCATCCCTCTCTAATCTGCTAAACCATCATTAACTAGCAGGGCCAATCCCACCGTTTCTTCTCTTCAGGTCCTTCCAAAATCCCTTTGATATTCCAATCCCAATCCATGTCGTCCTGCACCTATCAAATCGTACTTCTTTATTTATAGATGTGCATTTATTTGCAAAGAATCAAAATTAACCTCTTTCGTTGGCTTGATGTGGGGGTCATTTAGTGTCACCACATGACTGTACCTAAAGGCATGAACACTGATGGCAAACCTGCATCACTTATTCCCTAGGCCCCCGGATGTACATTCAATTGTGAGCAATTAACACACCATTTTAAATACAGAGCTATTGCAAACAACGTTACATCCTCTTATCAATAATACAACTTATCGTATACAGTCACATCAACACTTGATTCAACACCATAACAGAGCTACGAAAGCCACTAATAGTAAATGGTAATAACACTTCCTACACTGATGCCAAGAGGAAGGCTGTCCTCCAATACAGATCTTCACCTCTACGGATATGATTAATCAATTCAAACAAACCATACATCATAAAATTTTAAGATGAGCCGACAAGTAAAGTTAAAACTGCTGAATTCACTTTTTTTCCATTATCCCTTTGAAGCTGGCATAGAATCCACAATTGCACATTTCAATTAAAACAAATGCAATTCATTAACACTGGACGTCTCGGCACCTTAAAGTATTTAAGACAATAAAACTGGTTCCTCGCAAAGAGCTGTTATCCTATCCCCCACTTAAAACTAAATTGTCTCAGCAGCAGAAACTCAGCCTGAGCTGTAAAGACAACATAAATATTACTTCAGACCAACATAAACCCCTGTAATATTCGTAGTAATATCGCTATTTACAGGTCATTCCATCCGTCTTTACTGTTCTTGTCCTGTGAATCAATAATTCATCTCCGGCCACCCCCTGTCTGTTCCCCGTCCGTCAGATGTTTCCCTCCTGTTCATATAATTATCCAAGTTCATTTTGAATGACTCGATTGTCACGGCCTCCAGCACACTCTGAGGCAGTCCATTCAATTCCTAACCACTCTCTGCATGAGCAAAAGCGTTTCCTCGTGTCGCTAATGCTTATTTTGCCAATTACCTTCAATCTGTGCATTTTGGTTCCCGACCCATGCTCCAATCGAACAGTTTTCTATTTTCTATTCTGTACAGACCCATCTATATTTTGAATACATCTATAAATTCTGCTCTCAACTCTCTATTCTCTATGGAAATCAGTCCCAAATTCTCTAGTCTATCTGTGTGACTGAAGACCCCCGTCCCTGGAACTACTCTCGTGAATCTTTCCTGCTCTCTCAATTATACCTTCACACTTTTATTAAAATATGGTCCCCAGAACTGGACGCAAATACTCCTGTTGAGACTTTAACAGTGTTTAAAGACTTCTTTGTTTTTGAACTTTATGCCCCTATTTATAAAGCCTCAGACACCATCTGCTTCATTAACCAATCTGGCACTCGTAACAACAGAGGCAGGGCACCGTGTTATATAAACAGAAGATGGACTGGTGCAGCATGAACTGGGACATCCTCTAGCTTAATATAAACATGGCAGGGTCTACCCCTGTAATCACCAAAGCAATGATTCTTGCAATGCAAACAGGTACATGATTTAGTTTACTACATGGAGAGCCAGGGTACCATGCAGTAACAATTGAGACAGGACATTTCGTCATACATGGTTCAGTGCAGTCATAACTTAGAGTGCCTCACAGAACATAAAGAGGAACTTGGTCGAGAATGCTAACAGCAGAGATTGGTCTGAATACAAAAATAAGTGAGACATGACCTGCTCTAATATGATCAGAGATACGACCTAGTGTTATATAAACAGACATGGGGCCTAGTGGAGACTGGGTCTGTTGGAGTAACCATTAAGACAATGCTGCTTCACGCAATTTGAACAATCACGGTTTCCGTTCCTTCTGCTGGACAAACCTTGGTGTTGCAGATGCTGTGAAAATGTCGATTTAAATTACTGTTTCTGATATCAATCACAGAATCGAAGAATTCTTATAGAAAAGTAGGAGGCGATTTGTCTGCTTCAAGCTAACCCTCTAAAGGAGCTATTGACCTAGTTCCACTCTTTTACCACTTGTCCAGCATTTTAGTTCCCTTTCCCGAAAATGATCCAATTTATCTTTGAAAGCATCAGTTGAATCTGCCTCCACCACACTCGCAGGCTGTCTACTCCAAATCTCAACCACTCACTTCGCGAAAACAAAAGTTTGTTTTTAAAAAAATGTCGCCGTTGCATTTTTCCCTCATTATCTTAAATCTATGCACTCGTGTTCTCGAATCTTGCACAAGTGGGAACACTTTCTCCCTGCCTACTCTCAGCGGACCGTCATCATTCTGGATATCTCTACCAAATCTACTTTCAAATAGAGTAATGCAAGAGAATAGAACTTAATATGGTTTTGTTGTTGTTACAAGAAAATAACATAGTTGGAGTGCGAAAATATATTCGAGTGAGTGCAACACAACTGATGCTCGCCGGGCTATAATTCGGTTAAATATGTATTTGTGCTTCATTTTCTATGAAGGAGGCAGCAGTTAATATATTTATTTGGTCCTCAACTGAGACCATAAGACTTTAAGTAGTAAATTGCTACATATATTACATTGCATCTAGCATGTTTGAAGAAGAGTTGTGGAAATTTAGCTGAATCAGTCCACGGCTCAGATGCCATGCGTCCGAGGATTTTTTTATGGAAATTAGCGAGAAATCAGCAGGTTCTCAGTCATAAATCTGTGAAAAATGGTTGAATTCTTGAGACGTGCCTGGCGAGCAGATAAAATAAAATGCAGCATTTATTGTTTTTAGGTAAAACGTTCTCAAAAGTGAGTTAGGAAACTACAGACCCTGAGTTACATCTGGTTTACCTGTGAGAATGAAAAGATTATGGGGCATGCGGAGAGAAGGAGAACATTTCATTGTAGCCAGTAAGTGCCCATGAAGGAGAGGACTTGCTTATCCAGTTGGCTGGTCAATTTGAATGTGATTAAAACGAGATTCATAGTGCCAAGTGGATGTGTTGCATTTGGATTCCTGTTGGCTTTCTAAACAGTTCCTCTGGAAAGGATGAAACTCTGGGAGAAACATCGCCACAATCACAGGGGGAATGCAAGGGAATCTGAATTAGTTGATTGATAGATTCCAGATTGTAATGATACAGAGATTGTATTCGGACTGGAAGAAAGTTAACGGTGGTATCCCACATTTTTCTGTTTCATTCCTCACTTGTTTAAGGTGGTAATAAACGAACCGGTAGTAGAAGCCAGAAGAACAATGCTTACAACTGCAGGGTGAGAAAAGGCAAATGAAGATGATAGGTTCACAGCTGATCAGGAAATAAGATATGGGCGGATTTAAATGCTT
The DNA here is from genome assembly GCF_017639515.1 of Carcharodon carcharias. Classification (NCBI taxonomy): domain Eukaryota; kingdom Metazoa; phylum Chordata; class Chondrichthyes; order Lamniformes; family Lamnidae; genus Carcharodon; species Carcharodon carcharias. Next base: position 2,541,933 of record NW_024470635.1, on the reverse strand, counting down.
GAAAAATGGGCAGAAAGGCAATGGATAGCAATCCTCGGTAAGGAATTTAAAGTTTGTCACGTGAAGATAAGGTATCAAGGAAGGAAATATCACATATGGAAAAAAAAATAACCAGCGTGGAAAATGAAAAAACAAACTGGTTCCTGACTGACAAGAGTTGAATTTATTTCATCAATGAGCAAAGCAAATGAGGCCCTGGGACAGACACAGCTCCCTCTCTCAACGCTTCCTGACGCCTTCCCCGGCATAGTGCCAGCCTTTCCACCTTCCAGCCTGCTTCAAATGGATCTGGAAATTTCAGCTTAATATTCCACTTGGTGTTCAATCTATGGAGTACACTTTCGAAAACGTGGAAAAATTTAATATTGATTCTTACAGGAACACAAGATTAGGAGCAGGAGTAAGCGCCATGGCCCGTCAAGCTGCTCTGTCTTTCTGAACTTGGGCTCCAACTCCATGCTCCCGCCCTTTGCCCATACCCCTGAAATCCTCGAGACACTGTAACTCTGCCTATCCCGTCATTAAGTGGATGGACAATCCAGAAGCCTCTGGGGTAGAGAATTCCAAAGGTTCACGACCCTTTGATGGAATCAATTTCTCCCTATTTCAGACCAATATGATCGACCGCTTATCCTCTGACCGTTCCCGGTGTTTTCGGTTCTCCGACCAGCGGAAACAATCTCTCAGCCACCCTATCAAGCCGTTTCAGGATTGTATATGTTACTGGATAGCGCCTTTCCTTCTTCAAAACCCCAGAGAATATGTGGGCAATTTACTCAGCCGCTCATCATATGTCAGCCCCCTTATCCCAGGGACCAATTTCGCGAACGTTCTCTACACTGTTTCGAATGCAATTGTTTACGACCTTAAATATGGAGATCAAAACTGGACACAGCACTTCCAGATGTGGTCTCATCAAAATAATTACAGGAAGAGCGTTTCACCCCTGTCACCTAATCTCCTTGCAATATTGGTCAACATGTCATTTGCTTTCCTAATTTTTATTGTACCTGCTAACTTCCTGCGTTCTTTTTACAAGCAAAACCAAGTCTTTTTGAGCATCAATATTTACGACATTTGAACCTTTCAAAAATGTTCTTTTTTATTCTTTGGACAAAATTAGTTTTTTTCTGTTCTTACAACCATATTTACAAAGAAAATAAAACAGCTTTAATTCGTGGGATTCATTTTTGAGATATAACTTTTGAGTGACTTTATAAATGGTGAGCTGGTATTGGTTGATATTTCCTAGGACACTCCACTGCTGGAGTTCTGTAATTTGATATCTGGGTTTGCTGTAGACTGGTTAAACGCGATTGATTGCGGCAATTTGTCAAACCCTCCATTATCATGTATCATTGGAATACAGGATAGTGGAAAGTGAACGATACCGGAGTGCAGAGTCGAAACTGAAGGCGATTTGCCGCTATAATTTGAAAAATTAATTTTTTTAAACAATTTCAGTGTATATTCTGCACATCCATTTAAAAAGAGGGGTATTTTGTTACGTTGATTCGAATTTGTTGGCTGACAATAGTAGTGTCGTTCTAATTGGTCTATGAAAACATTAGATTGTGAACTTGAAGCCGTTTTTGTTTCTTTTCCCCGGCAATTCCATTGTTCCGATATTTCTGGACACGGTGCCACGTGATTGGACAAAAATTGATGGGCGAAGTATCTGTTTCCATTTCAGAGCATACCCTACCTTTAAAGATCCGAAACATTCCTAATAGGGATATTAATGTTCCATCATTAATTAAGTAAACTCTGATATCCAATAATGGATTAGAGATCGGATATAATGACTTCTGCATGAATCTGGGCCTTTGGAGCTGATAGGGATCTACCAGGCTTGAGTTAGCACAAGGAGGGTAACCGGAAACTAGCTCAGAACTGATTACAACACTGAAATGTGCAGCGATTAGGGGCTCTTGAAACATTATAAAATTCCGAGGGTGGGTAAGGAACTCAAAGCGAGTGACTATGCATATATGAGGGTTCGGGGTGTGTAACATGGGCAAGAACAGAAAAAAATGTGGAAGGAAGTGTGGAATTCTTATTGGATTCTGCTGTTTTTTATAATTTAAAAATCTTAACCATTAGACTCAATGGGTATTTTGCCGCAATCTTTAACTCTTCTCTGAATTTACTTTGGGTCCCTGCATAAATAAACGGGTTGGTGCAGGAACTCAATAACTGAAGCCTGAATCCACTTTCGTCGAGAATAAAATTTGATTCCTTGAAGTTTGACTCTGAGAAGTAACTAACACTCGCGATTCACACATAGAGGAACGTTATAAGAACTAATGCATATAAGAGGATAAGACTGCCTGAGATGGCAAAGAGTAAAACCGTGGACGTCCTCCGCTTCTCCATCTCTGGGTCACTCTGATTCTACCCGTCGCTCTGGGCCCGAAATCTCCTGCGGACTCTACTGGCTGCGACAATGTGTCTGACTGTCAGAGCATTCAGCAACAAGATCAGAATGAATGGGAGACAAGGAGGTAAAATGTGCTGAATCCAGTCAAATGCAGCGCATGCAGTTGACGTACAAAATATTCATTTTATGTTGCAGAACCAGGGTATTTTGTTAACTGTATTCAAAGTATCATATTTAAAACATAAGTAGGTATTTTTGACACAGCTCAGTAAACAAACTATCACGACAACCCGGCCCGCCGTCTTCACAGTGCAATATTTTACTTTCAGCCTCTGGCAGTAAATCGCCACAAATCTATCAAAGGTGAAAGCGACCGTGAAACAATCTGAACAGTCCATGATTGCATAATTTAGTGGAGACCTGAAACTGCACACCGGTGTGATGCTCAGGAAGCAAACATGGAAATAAATCCCAGCAATCCGGTTTAATATAACGGAGGTAACCGTGACAAGGAAATCCATCACCGCCATGGACACCAGGTATTAAATGATACATCTGGATTGGCCACATCTTCCGCGAGACAGGATCACAGCGACTGACCAGTTAGCTGTAACAGAGACACAGGAAGAAGAGAAGGAAAGGGAAAGAGGGTGAATGTGTGTAAGAGGGCTAGAAAAGGAATGTTACTGATCTGCGCCGCAGGAAATCTGTCTATTTTTCAGGTTTCTTATTAACCTTACACCTTTGGCATGCGATGCCTAGCATATTGCCTAAGCTACGGGCACTTGTTTCTGTGTTTGTAGTAACCATCCACATGATAAATAATAAGTGTCAATCACTTCGGGCTGTGTAATATTACAATGAAACATAATGAGACCAGGGAAACAACAAAAACCCAATGATACGAACACGGAATATACAATAGAAGTGAAAAATAACATTTTAACACAATATGGGAGATATTGAAGAGTGTAATTAATGATACAACAACTGGTGACAACAGTTGAACCTTACAGGACAATGGCAAAATTATTTGAATATGGAACGAATTATATCATTCTGGAGATCTAAAACCCTTTCCCCAAGTTATTTGCTGTTAAACCACTTTACTGCTGGAAAAATTGGCAATCAACTTGGTTGAAAAGGAGGAAACTAATGGGCAGTGAGCGATTTACGATGTGCAGATGATGCTTTGGTGATGACACAGTCTTAACTCCTGGGTGTTAACTCCTGGGATGTTAACTCCTGGGGGGTTAACGCCTGGGGTGTTAACGCCTGGGGTGTTAACGCCTGGGTCTTCTCCTGATAGTTATCTGGGATTTTCAGTGTGCATCTGAACCATCGGATCTCACAGTGGCTGATATTTCATTCTGGGGCAGGGCCCTCCGAGAATACAAAACTCTCTCAGGACTGCGCTGTCTAGCAGGATAAACGATCAACTTAGTTCTATAGTGAATATTGAAATGAAAAAGACAGTAACACTCCGATTCAAGGATTGCCAAAAGGAATGCAGCTTAACACAAATTTGGATCTGAATTTCGCTGGTAGCCAATTATTTATTGATCATCATTACATTCCTTAGAGCAGGCAGTGTTTAGCTGCCGCCTTATTCAATTAAATGGCATGTTCAGCCATTTCAAAGGTCAATTTCCAGGACTGTAATGCCTTCATTATTTTCTGCTCTGTTACTGGAACAGTAATCCAGAAGCCTGGAGTAATGCAGTAATGCTCCAGATACACTACTTCATAAATTCTTTGACAGATGCTGGGGAAATTAAAAGTTCAAGTAATTGATAAGTGCCAGACAATTACCAAATCCTATTATAGAGATTCCAACTGACCAAAGTCCCTGTGACATTCAATGCATTACCATCGCTGAATCCCAAACTATCAACATTCTGTGGTTTACAATTGAACAGAAACTGAAATACTCTACTAATACTGTGGCTACAAGAGGAGGTCAGAGGCCGAGGATTCTGAGGCACCCCAAAACCTGCCGACAATCTGCAATCCACAAGTCAGGAGTGTGATGGAATACTCTTCAATTGCCTGGATGAGTGCAGCTGCAACAACACTCAAGAAGCTCTACGCCAGCGGAGTTAAGTCAGCCAGCTTGATCGGCGTCACATTCATCAAATTTAACGCTCATTCCATCCAACAGCGACGCACAGAGTCAACAGTGTCTACGACTTACAAAATGCACTGCAAACCTCCTTCGACAACATCCTGCGACCTCTACAACATAGGAGGGGAAGAACAGCGGATGCATGGGAAAACCAGCACCTGGAGGTTCCATTCCAAGCCACACACCACACTTACATGGAAATACATTGCTGTTCCTTCGCTGTCGGTGAATCAAAATGCTGTAGCTCTTCTCCAAACAGGTTAGCGGCTAGGAATGGTGCGGCAAATAACCCACCTCCTGACTCCCTAAAACCTGTCCAACATCTACAAGGCACAAGTTAGGAGGGTGATGGAATACTTCCCATTTGCCTGGATGAGTGTAGCTCCCACAACACCCAAGAAGCTTGACACCAAAAAAAACAAAGCAGCCCGCTTGTTTGGCACCACATCCACAAACGTTCACTCCCTCCACCTTCTACGCACTGTAGCAACAGTGTGTGCCATCTACATAAAGCCCTGCTGGAATTCACCAAGGCCCCTTCGACAGCACCTTCCAAGCTCACGACCACTACCATTTAGAAGGACAATGGCTGCAGATAGGTGGGAACACCACCAACTGGAAGTTCCCTTCCAAGTGACTTACCATCCTGACTCGGAAATATATCGCCGTTCCTTCACTGCCGCTTGGTCAAAATCCTGGAATTCCCTTCCTCACAGCACAAGGGGGTATCCACAACACATGGGCTGCAGTGGTTCAAGGAGGCAACTCACCGTCCCCTCTCAAGTGCAACTAGGGCAATAAATTTTGGCCTGGCAGTGAAGCCCACAACCCATGAATGAATAAGGAATATTAAGATCTGTGGGTGTACTTACAGCACGTGGTCTGCAGCGGTTTGAGAAGGTGACTCACCGCCAATGAATCCATACCATTACCCCAGACTTCCCCAGTAATTAAAATCCAGGTGACAGTCTCTGTGGAAACGTGTGTTGTAATCCCACCACCGCCATTATTTTTTTCTTTTTTTCGCATTTCAGTAAATGCCGTTTCAAAGAGAAGCACCAGGTTCAATTTCATTGCAGTGAAGTTATTTATATTTTATTTCGATAGGAAGAACGAGGAGAGGCAATAAAAATATGAATTCCTGTTGCGGGGTTGGAAGGAGCTGAATTGCCCTTCTCGAGAGCCGGAATGGACACGACTGGCCGAGTGTCCGGCTTCTCTTCTGTAGACATCTTTGATTTTATTCCAAGGACATCAAAGCAAGTATGTTGTTAAATGCAAGCATGTTACCAAGCGGAAAATGATTGAAGTTCTCACATGAACTTCTTAAAAGTTGATGAGAATGCACGAGGGTTGAACGGTCATGCTTGATTTATTTTTAATGTTCTAATTCAGCGCCAAGGCAATGGGTGCTTCCAAGCTGACTGTGGTGACGTGGCCGAGTGGGTTAAGGTGCTGTTTCAGGCTTTAGTCTCTGTGGTGATGGCAGCTCGACTGCCACCATTGTCAAATTTTGGGGTATTTTGTTGCTATGAAACTCAAAGGTTCAACGAGAGCACAAGGTGCAGTTGGCTTGCGCGGTCTTGTACTTCGGTTCAAAGAATGAGGAAAGGCAATTTTAATTACTGGGGAAGTCTGGGGTAAAGGCATGGATTCAAATTTGTTATTTCCTCATATCCAGTATATTGTTTTATACAAACAGTATGGGGTAAGCATCAAGTAGGCGTGGTCAAGTGGTGAAGGTAATGAACTTGAAAGCAGTAATGGTTTTCTCATGCAGGTTCGAATGTTGCAACACCTGTTACATCATTCGTGATTTTAACAAACTCTCTGCAGAATTAGGCGTCGATCAGATGGAATAAAACACATCCAGACCTGCTCGTGTTTCTCATTTCCGCTCGTCTGCGAAAATTCATTCAATTTGCTGTTAGGAATGTAAGAAGAGTTAGCCAAGTTGGTGGCATCGTTGCTTTCAGAGTGTTTCTCTCTACTTCGGCCTCAGTCTGTGTCGGTGTATATGTCTGTGCCATTTTGGGTCAGTTCCCCAAGGGATTGAACTCATATTTTCAGCCCAGCTCTTCGTGTCACTGGGTCAGGAAAACTTTGTTAATTTGTGTACACTGTGCGCGGGCACCTCCACCTGTTTCAATATTGTTTTTCCTAACTCAGTTTTCGGAAGAGAATTGGACAATGACGTGAGAGATGAAAGCTCAGGGCTATGGAGAAAGAAAAAGATATTGAGTAGAACTGGACAGCTCTTTGAGAGAAACTGGCATAGATACGGTGGGGCGAATAGTCTCCTAATGTGCTGTGCTAATTTACCATTCCATTTCTATGTCAATTTCTCTGCAGCATTCCAGGAAATACCACCCCAATTCTATTTCTGCAAATCAAGACCTTAAGTGCATCATTATTACACAGATTGAATTTCTATAACAATCTCTTTGGCAATCTTGCCTTTTAAACTACATAACCTTTTAGCAAAGCTGTTCAAAAAATGTCCACAGAATGAGAAACAGGAAAAGTTTATGACACACAGAACAATTAAAGTGATGAAAGTGTTGATTGTCACTCGATAGGCAGATTAGCGTTTCTCATAGTCTGCAGCAACAATGAATGTGTTTATTTAATCAGATTAACATCATTATTCACCGACTCACAGGGTGACAGAGGGCAATATGGGCTCCTTAAAGATGAGGAAACAAGTATTAAAATATTATTATTAAACATTAAACCTTGAAATAAGCCCTGCAAATAGATTGCAATGTTTGGAAGGAGGTGCAGCTAAGAGGTGGAAGATATGAATGGTGTTATTGATGATTGAAAGGAATGCATTGCCATCTTTGGGCTTTTGAGGGTCAATAAACTTTGAAATTCAGAACAAGCTGAGGCTTCAGGTGGAAAACAACATTTATCTCCATGCACTTTAGGATGTGTTTCATTATTCATGCATTCCCAGCTTGCTGAGTTGGTCACGCGTGCGACATTTAAAATTATGTTCGTGGATTCGAGCCTTGTGTTCAGCACTGTTGAGGTTTAAGCACTCCTGCTTCCATGGGTGAACACCAGTTTTCCATCCTCCGGCGGTGTCACCGCTTTAAGTGAGACTTTCCACATCCTGGAGTTAAAGCAGCTCCGTTCACTGGAAGTGTGAAAGACATGTTTGTCGATGCGGCTCAATGTACAATGAGTGATGACACTTTAAAGGCAGCTGCAGTTCTACTCAAGCCCGTGTACCAGCAAAGCTGCTCAGTGTCCCAGAATTAGAAGGGTGGCTTCCTGTGGGAATAATAGAGGCGTGTCCACGTTAAACAGGTTCTAGCAGAGAATGATCTGATGCATGAGATCAGAGGAGAGAAACTTGGATCTCCCTCTGAATGTTATCCAAGATAAAATGGAGATTTTTCTTCCTGTGTGACTTGTGTGGGTTTGATCAATGAAATGTTAATTCTCGATAACAGGGGGAAAGAGTTGAGAGTTTTCAGTTTGGGACAGAAGTCATCTGGGTTAACGGGGAATCAAAACATTCACCAAGCAGAGACAGCTGATTGATACAGAATAGCTCTCCGATCTTTTGTTCCTTTACTTGTTCCATATACATCTCCTTCTGTATTTCCCCATCATCCCTTCTCTTATTGAATCTCTCCTGCCTTCCACCCTATTCCAGACCTTCCGTTTTGTTATTTCCTCCTCTCGCCCTTTCACTCTGGATTTGTTTCAAACCTGTTACATGTCAAACCTTTTTCCAGTTCTGATTGAAGGTCACCGACCTGAAACGTTAACCCTGTTTCTCTCTCCTCAGATGCCGTCTGACCTGCTGAGTATTTCCAACATTTTCTGACTGTAAAATCAGCAGTCAATCGGTAAGAAGAAAAAGGGAAGGCCTGTAATGGAGATCAAGGCAGGATGGTTTAACTGACACAGGGTATAATGGACATTGAGCTGGTGATTGTAGAGCCCGGGTGGTCTAGTGGTTCACAGCCAACGCTTTCACCGCCATGACCTGGGCTCGATGACGGGTGACAAATGGTTAACTAAACTGGCAATGTTGTTGGAGAAACCTGTCTGTGGTGTAAGTGACCTGAGGGAAGCAATGGTTAAAGTGATGGTTTTCAGCTAATTGGCAGCCGCCATTTTTGGCATGCTTGGTGGTCTAATCTTTAGGATTTAGCGCTGTCAATGCTAAGGCCTGAATTCGATTAACAGCCTTCTTCCACTGTTTAAATTGCCACAATTAAAAGGAAATCCTTTTCGAATGAAGCCAGGACTGGCAGCGTCTGTGGAGTGAGAAACAGAGTTAATTTTCCAGCTAGATGATCTTTCATCAGAGCTGGAAAAGTCAGAGATGTAAAAGCTGGAAAACAAGCCCAGAGGCGGAGAGAGGGGAGTGAAAGGACAAAAGTGAAGGACTGTGATGGGTTATAAGGCATGAGAGAGAAATGGACTAAAGGGATGATGGTGCAAAATGTGCGTGGGAATGGTGTAGATTTTTCTTCCTGCTGTTCAAACTGGAACAAATATCACTCCCGGTCAACCAATCACAATTGCTCTTTGAAGTAGTACGCTGGGCCGAATGGCTGATTTCTGTGTTGTAACTTTCTATAATTATTTCATTTCCACCCTCACTGCTGCTGCCTTCACTGTCATTCTATCACCAAACAACCAGGTCCAGCCAAATCCACCTTCTTTCTTTCTGTTCAGTTCCTTTGACGTCATGGGACTGAATAAATTCAGCGAGAAGTTTTTTTGTCATTTAACATGAGTTTCGGAATCAGATCTGCGAGATACTTGTGTCGGTGAAAACAGTAAAACCTCCCCCACTACCGCTAGATTTTGCCTTGAAACATCATCTCTATAGTCAGTGCTATGCCGCCTATCATAGCCCTTCACGCAATCCGTATCTTCACCTCGGCATTTGTCCTGGACCTGTTCGAACTGTGACACTTCCAGCTCTCAGGCGAAACTTCAAATCTCACTGCTCTGATTCTGGTTGAACTGATGTGACTTTTCTGTTTTTAATCAGGAAATAATCCACGCTCCAGGTGCTGAGAATCCAAATTCAAAACAGAAGATTTGTCCGCAGTCTCTCCGAATCATTTCCAGTGTTTTTGCTGCCTAGCGTGTCAGATGGAACACAAGATTTGTGCTCGATGAGATTTATGTGCCAGATGTACTCCAGTACCTAAGATGCACCCCATGGCTTGTGCCAACTGTCCAATATTTGTTATATATCTGCTCGGTGAAGTCTCTACCTTCCGCGAGTTTAATAGGTCAACGTAGAGGGAGCTTTGCTCTTTATCTAACCCGTGATCTACAAACCGGGAAATTGTTTAACGGGGTAGGTAAAAGAAGTGTCGTTCCTCTATATACAGTCCCGCATCGTCCTGCGATGAAGCATTTGCATTGTTATTTTGAACCACCTGTTCTGCAACTGCGAGGGGCCAGAGAACGAATGAAATCATCGAGGTTCTCCAATCTGCATTTTACGATAAAAAGGCTCAGTTAAACTTTTTTATGCTGATGGCCTCGGGTTTAAACACATCCATGACAGGACTGGTAAAAAATGCCTGTCTGGAAAATGGAGATAAACTGTGCATTCGGGAAAGTGGAGCGGTGTCGATGGGACTCGGAGAAAGGGATTAAGCAAAGTCATAGTTTGCCAATTTTCATTCAACATTTATTAACAATTTCAGAGAACGTTTTACAGGATAAGCCTATTTTAAAGTTAACAGAAATGAATATAATGATTGAGCCTCACATTGGGAACAGAACACCTGTGCTCTAACCTACCAACTATATGAAATACTGTAACAGACCCCAGAAAGAGGGAACAGCGCTCAACTTAAATGAAAGGGAACGATAATACATAAAGAATGAGAAAATTTACTTATTTACAAATGGAAATCTAACTCAAAGGAAATTATCGGATACAATTACATTAAAGCCAGAAATTATCTCATGCATTTCAAATAGGGAAAATTAAATGTACCCGTGATTGTCTCAGTTACAAATTCGGAATAATGAACTGAAGGCATTCCGTTGTTAGAGCCACCAAGAGGACATATTTTAAACTCGGAACACGGACATCTTCATAGACAGCTGAGTAAAATGACTGCTTCCGAATTTCAGCCGATCACTTGACCTGTAAAAGAGGGAGAAAATAGTGAAGCACAGGTCACTGATCAGGAACATTTACGTTAGAGGTTTTCATCACTGAAACATTTAAATATGTTTTAAATCACTTCTATCAGATTGATGTGTGAGTGGATTGAATCTTCTCACCTTTAGCAAAGTGACGGCAGCGCTTTAGGCCGCGCTCAGGACGAACAGGACAATGATTGTGGAAGCGGTTGTCCAGACGTTGCCCTTATCGTCCTCACAGTCGTCAATCCAGATGCGGTCTGTGCAATATACAGGGATATAACCGAGGAACATATATACAATATGTTCTATATATATGTATTTACATTGTCTTTTTCTCTTCATTAAGCTATTCGTTTATTCAGTAATTTAAGTGAAAATAAATAACATTTGGTAAGTTCGTGACGCTCACCAAACTATCTTTGTCACTAACTCCACAGTTGCTCTTCATTTGCATTCCTCATGCTGCCCGTGTTTGAAGATGTAGCCATTTTAATCCAACTTCGGGATATTGTCAATCAATTTCACAAAATTGGCGAATATGATAATGGATCTCGAGCGAGATTCACTGGCTAGTGAAGATTGTTTTAACTTATTTGGAAATTGTGAATGTTATCGTCTAAGAGGTCTAATCATCTTGTTTGTTGATCTGTGATGGAAATGTGTGGAACATCAATAACTTAAGTACATGTCTAAATAAAACATTTCTTCAGTGTGTTTGTTGGGTCTGTTTGCTTTAGGAACAATTGTTGGAGGATATGTTCGTTGAAAACATTACTTTGAATCGTACCTTTTCTTATGCCTGGCGTTTGAGTTTATGCTTTAGGGCTTGCCTCTGTGTGTATGAATATCTAGTGTTTTGCATTACTGTGAGAATGCCTGTCGGTGTGTGTTTATGAGTGTCAATCTATGTGTGCATGTGCCAATGAGTGCTGATATGTGCATTCGTATCTCCACATCTGCGGTTGAACGTTTTGTTTATCTGTAAATGTGTATGCATGAATCTATCAATCTGCCTGTTTTATGTTGTAACGTCTATGCTTCTGAATCAATGTCTGTGTCAATATGTCCAGGTCTGTTAACATATATGTTTACTCGTCCTTTTGTGCTCCATGTATGTTAATGTTTGTGTTTCAATGAGTGTGTTTGATTGTGCTAATGAATGCATGTGTGCGATAATAGATGTTGGCATCCATGTGTTGATGTGTGTGTGTGTCCAAGTGTCATTGTGGTGTTTATGTCTGTGTTTGTGTTCTTGTGTGTGCGAGCGTGTTGACGTTTGTGTCTCCGCGTGTGTCTGTGAATGTGTTAACATCTGTAAAGAAAAAAACAAAAGTGCTGGAGGGACAGAGATGTTGAGTATTTCCAACATTTACTTCTTGTCATTTCAGATTTCCATCATCCTCAACATTCTGTTTTTGTGTCGTTGTGGGTCTGGTAATGTGCGTGTATGTGTGCCATTTATGTTCGTTAATGTATACGATAGTGTATGTGATAACGTCCGTATTCCTCTGATCGTCAAAGTGTGCTGTTGAGTCTGTTAATGTTCACGTTTATGTTTGCGCTTACTTGTATGAGCCCGCTAATGGGTAATATATGTCTGTGCTTGTTTCTATGTATATATGAATGTGTGGGTGCGTTCATATGTACGTCTGTGTCAGGTTCTGAGCATTTTAATTTTTTTCCCAAATTTTTCCCAAATTTCACCGAATACGAATAACCAGATCTGGTCCTGCTGATACGAATTATGGAGGCGAATTTTCGTCTTTCGGCAAGTAAACGTGCTTTCTCGAAGATGCAAAATGACATCAAGCAACAAATCTGCTGCTGTGCCTCGGAATCATGGGGGACACAACTCTGATAAAACCAGAGGAAATGAGGCACTCGTTGAAATTTGGACTATTGGTGTTCAACATCTGGGTGGAAACCTTGCTGCTGACAATTGATAGTCAATCAAATTCTGGCAGCTCTTGCTGTCAGCCAATCAGAGGCTGGCAGTTTTTACTGTCAGCCAATCAAAGGCTGGCAACTCTCCATTACTGGAAACGCCACCAGGGACTTATGGATACGGTTAAACGAATTAGGAATGTCAAAATAAAATGTTGAAATATCATGTTGCTTAAATACATGCTTTGCAAGAGGATAATCATGAGGGATGTTTAAAATCTTCGGACAAGAAGCTAGTATTGTTGGCAGCTGCGTCGTATAACGGAGAAATTTCCCCTTCTAAACTTACTGCTCAAATTTTGGGATTTCATGTTTGCCCTTTCCCCTCTCTCTGGTCGGCGAATAGGAGGTGCACTGGTTAACACGTTGCCTTTTGGCCCACGCTTCTCTTCTCAATGGCTGTGATGCTGCAACTTAAAACCGACCTTAATTTTGAAGGGAGGACAACACGACAGGCGGAGATATCGGGATGTAACTGTGCTAACTTTGTTGGAAATGCAAAATTGTCAGAATCACAAAACATTGTGATACAGGTACAGCAAGTGAGTAGGTAGGCAACTGGATTGTCGGCCTTTACTGCAAGCTGAATGGAATATAAAAGTAGGGAAAGCTCACTTCAGCTGTACCCACTGGAGTTTAGAAATGAGAAGTGATCTTATTGAAACATAAGATCCTGAGAGAACTTGATGGGGTCGAGACTGGAAGGAATCTCTCCTTGTGTTGAAAGACGAGAACGAGAGGACGTTGCTTCAAATGAAATGTCTCCCTCTTAAGACGGTGATGAGGAGATTTTATTCTTTTCCCAGAGGGGCGTTATTCTGTGGAACCACTTTCCCCAGGAAGCTGAGTCATTGAATTTGTTCAAGGCAGCGTGAGACAACTTTTTGTTACAAAGGAATTAATGGTTCATTGTGGCCGACAGAAAATGGCAGTTTAGATCACAATCACATTAATAATGATCATATCAAATGGTGGAGCAGGCTTGAGAGGCCGAATGGCCTACTCCTGCTCCTGAATCCTATGTACCTCTGTTCCTATGATCTTGGGTTTCGCCAAAGCAGAAGGAGAGTTTCTGAAGTGACTGTGGGGAATTTTGAGATTAAAGAACTTTAATCCGTCTCTAACCTCTGCTCAGCTGCGGGCACTACTTGTACAACACTGTGTCCGACATCTGTAATGATCTGAAACCACAACTGATTAAGCGGTTGTGTATTGAAATCGTGAATGGAGGAAAAGGCCTGCATTACATATATTGAAGTTCGAAACATACTCGATAGATTCTCATTGACATGAACTAATCGCTGGATTTATCAACCGTTCTGTTGATGATCTTCAAGGGAATCGCTTGATGTCCCACCACACAGGTGTAAGAAGTGCCGCTGGCCCACTCCTCCGCTGCAATGGATAACAGGCTGTACATGAAGAAGGAGTTATTGCTGTTCTCCGCCATCACCTCGGTGTTCTTGTAGTTACCCGGATTCACCGGCTTGTCATTGACGGTCCACTTGAAGAATATCTCTCCGGGGGAGAATCCTCTCACTTAGCAGCTGAGGGAGATGAATCTCTGAGCGGAGACTACTTCAGCCGGGAGCAGGAGGACAGCGACGGACGGTTTCCGTGGATATTTAACTGCATAAAGTTTTACAAAACTGTTTAAGAAACTGGACAATTCCAGGGACAATACAACTGGTGCTACGATGTGAGTGAAACGTGATTCGCCATGAATTTTAAAGGTTTCCCTCCCGGGCTCCGTTTGATTTTCTAAGCAGGAGCAAATGTATACGCTATCCTTCTCTATGAGAACTTAAACTGCTGAACTGGAAAGTTAGAGTTCTGAGCACAGTTAAAGTCCATTCGGCCCAACTTGTTTGTGCTGGTGTTTCAGCTCACACAAGGCACTTCCCACTTTACGTCATCTACACCTCATGCCATATGCTTCAATTCCTCTTTCATTCATTCATTTATCCATCTTCCCCTTATCTGAATGATCTATGGCTCCAGGGAGTTTATCTGCGGAATGACCAGTTGAATAATCCGAGTAGTCGATTAATGGATGGTACAGTTCAAAAGTAACCCATACACTTCCACCGGAAATAGACACAATGGTTCTCTCATTGCTTCAATCTGAGCAATCACCTCGTTCCTTGTGGGCGGAACGTCTTAAAGAAGTTGGCAGAAGCTGCTGGCTCAGCACGCAGTAGAACTGAGCGCCACTCAGCCAGGCTTGTGTTGAGATGTTCACGTTGCTCACCACGCTGTTAGGGCTGTCACCCGTTTGGACGGAAACCTCAGATTTCAAAGGCTCCTGTTCCTCGTTCCAGGAAACGTTGTCTCCTTGAGGGGCATTAGTTACGATTAAGATTAAGGTCGCTGTTGCCTCCAGTAAGATCTGTTCTATTCGTAGTTGTAGTCGTGTAATTTCTGGATTGTGAAATGAGGGGGGAACTGTGAAACAGACTTGAGAGTCAAGCAGAACTTCACCTTTAGAACCAGAACGCCAGTAGCCAAGAAGACTAGAGTGGTGATTTGAGGAGGCAAAAATTGCCCAAGCATGGATTAGGCTAATGTTAGGGACAAGGGAAAGGATGGGAAGGAATTGCTGAAATGTGTTCAGGAGATCTTAATTGTTACGTACGACTCGGCCGAACTAAAAAGGGCAAAGGACTGAAGTTGGTGCTGTGAAATGATGTGGGTCAACTATACCATGGCTGTGTCGGGTAACATTTGGGTAAGGCTGATCATCAAGTGATATGGTTTAGATTATCCCTGGAGAAAAGCAAGGAACGATATAAAGTAGGGGATTACATTGGAAAAGGGATGATTTTAATGTGATGTGAAGTATTCTGGTCAGTTTAAAATGGAACAAAAGACTGACGGGAAGAATTGGAAATGAATGATGGGGAATTTTAAAAGGAGGAGTTCTTTCGGTTCTGGCTAACCAAAAGTCAGAGGGCCAAAACAGAGCTCACCGAATGACAAGGGGCATAGAGATTATCTTGAAACAAAATGAGTGGGTGCATGCCAGGTGCATGGGTCAAGTGAGATGCAATAGTTTCGGCGTAGGGGACCAGGGCGTTGTGGGTTGGTGAAGATGTCGATAACTTTGGCAAAGAGAGAATATGAATTTCGGATGCTAGTCAACATGAAATGGAATTCAAAACTCTTCCACTGGAATGAAAATTGTCAACGGTTGCTAAGAGGTGAGTGAGTCCATTTATGAACACAAATGATAATATATGCTTAGAGGGGCAGTACAAGGCAGGAGTATGTAAAACGTTCTTTGTCTCGAAGTTTGCTATAAGAACATACATGATGAGACGGTGGTAAAAGGAGGAGCAGGACCGATTAGTGACCTAAAAGGGGATTTACATCCTAAGGCACAGGGGAATTTCATGAATATTTCGCATTGGTCTTCACAACAGAAGAAGATACAAATCACGCCATGGTGAAAGGGGAGATAATTTAGACAATAGAATGGTCGATAACAGATAAGTGATTTAGTTGGGGGGGGTGGTGGTGTTAAGGTGTTGGGCGGTGTTGATGCGAATAGGATGTCTGTATTGAATTTGGTACAGCAACAGTAGCGGATGACCTGCATCCAAGGGTACTCGGCGAACTGCGATTTGAAATTGTGGAGGCATTGGCCATTATTTCTTACTCTTCCATAGACTCAGATGTGGTTTCACAGGATTGCAGAATTGCAAACTATACATTTACAATCGATACTAGTTCAATGAACGAGTGAAAATTTAAATGCCAAAAACAATTTATCCGTCAATTTAACTTCGGTGCTTGGGAAAATTCTAGAATGGTTATTTGAGACAAAATAAACAATCACATGTACAAATGTGTGTTAACTAAGAAAAGCCAGCATGAATTTTCTAAGGGAAGTTCATGTTTAAATCACTTGCTGGAGTATTTTTAGCAGGTAACTTAGATGTATGAAGGAGCCAAAGCTTTTTATGTGGTGGTCATAGGCTTACCAAAGGACAATTGATACAAAGCTGCACAACAGAATTGTGAGCAACGTTATAGCCCATGGAATAAATGCAAAAGTAGCAACATGGATACAAAATCGGCTGACCGATGGTGGTAGGTTCTTCATTTTATTTCGAGGGCTGGAGGAAGGTTTTGAGTGGTGTTCCCCAGGTGTCAGTGAGGATGGCTTAGAATTCCAAAAATACATTACACTTGTAGCTGGGATGGGAAGGCAGGTGACAAGTGGAGTTCAATACGGACAATTTCGAAGTTATTCTTTTCGATATGACCACCGTGGACAGACTATATAAAATAAAAGGCATAAATTAAAGGTTTCCCAGGAGCTGAGGGACCTGGCTGTATATGTACATTAGTCACTTAACGTTGGTTGATACTATGAGACAGCGTTTAATAAAAGATACAGTGCCCTAGGCTTTATGAGTAGGGGCACTGATTACACGAGCAAGGAAGTTATGCCGATTTCATACAAGATAGTAGCTCTGCTTTAGTAGATGTGTTGCGTCCAGTTCTGGGCGTCCGCAATTCAGGAAGCTTGTGAAGGCATTGGAGAGGGTGTAAAAAAAATTCATGAGAATGGTTACAGGGATGAAAAACTTCAGCTAGTGAGATGGTCGGAGAAGCTACGACTGTTTTCCTTAAAGTAAGGCCACGAAGACTATTGAAAAAGCAGTTTAATCATTAGGGATCTGGGTGCAGTAAATATGGAGAACTATTGTTACTCGTGAAATAATCAAGAACGACAGGGTAGAGGTTTAAAGTAATTGGAAAATATAAGCAAAAGTAGGAAAGACTGTTTCATGCAGCAGTGCTTAAGATCTGGAAAGCAGTGCCTGAGAATTTCATGCAGAGAAGTTCAATAGGGGCAATTTAGGGGAATTAGATTGGTATGTGAAAAGGGAGAAGGATATATGGAGAGGATGGGAGAATGAAGCTGGTAAATTGCTTATTGAAACAGTTGATGCAGACAGTCTGGGACAAAGTGCTTCCTTCTGCGCTCTAGCAATTCTGTGAGTATGTGGAACATAAACAGAAAGTATCAAATGACATAGAAACTCATATTAATTGTGTTGCATGAACACTCCTAAAACATATTAACTAAGGTGCCGATAGGTCCACAAAAAATAGAAGCAACATAACCACATAGATTGGAATGACAGTCTTATTGATATGTATTTTGCCCCAATTTTCGCCGAATAACAAGGAATAGCGCATTCAATTTCTAACTTCCTTTTGCAGTTGGTATTGTAAGAAACGCGAAATAGCTCATTCTTGAGGGAGGAAAAATCCGATTCCAGACGCATTGCATCCACAGGTGCTCATGAAAATTATGAAATGGACTAGGAACTGCTGGTATGCATGTATGAAAGAGTAATATTTCCAAAGTGCAAATGCTCTTCTATGGTGAAAACTGTGTTTCTAATTTGGTCGATGTGATGCATCGAGTGTGTGGGTGAAGGCAGTTAGCATGCTTTGCGCTTGTTCTTTGCATTTCATTTTTAGCCCTCGTCGTTGGCTAGCAGCGATGTGAAAACGAGAGCCAAATATATAAATCTCTCCCCATCAGCAAACAGCCTCTACATTGGTAAATCTTCAGTTGTGCCTCATCGTGACAATACCCCAGAGCTTGGACCTTGGCGACCCCAGGCAAAAGCTGCAGTGGAATTCGGAGTAGGGTTGGTCCCTCCACCTGCCTTCATGAGGAAAACTGCTAAATACAGTGAAATGGCTTCACTGCATTGAGGATACGGGAGAGTTGAAGGCTAAGGGGGTAAAGGTTGACAAAAACCAATCAAGGAAATCGATTCGGGACCCAAAGTATGATTGGTGTCCAAACATTAGATCTTCCCCACTGTTGCACCCTTGAAAGCAGAAGCTAATTTGACTGCTGATCATTAATACAACACGGCTCTAAAAGATAGAATTAAGTAATCCTAAAAACTATAAGCTAGTTTCCGAATGTCATTGTAAAAAGGCAGCATACAATTTCAAACATGAGCCGATCATCAAAGAGAAATCTGGCGGCTGGAGGGAGAACGGATACAGTTGGCTTCATTGGGCAGCAAATTAAAAAACTGTTATAAGATATTGATGCTCCCGTGTTGTTGTTGAATCAAATCAAAAATCAAACCAAATCTAATATCCCCAATTTCTGAAAGCTTCTATCCTTATCCACTCCAGAAGAGATCGAGTCTCACGCATTTCCCAGCTGCCTCCGCTCCCTGCCCGTTTCCTTGAAGTTTCCTGGTCCTTGCACACAGTGTTACCGTCTGCTGCCTCCACATTTGACAATCTGCTGAAGTTTCCAGGTCCTTGCACACAGCGTTATGGACTCCAGCCTCCACATTTGACAATCTGCTGTAGTTTCCATGTCCTTGCACACAGCGTTATTGACTCCAGCCTCCACATTTGACAATCTGCTAAAGTTTCCAGGTCCTTGCACACAGTGTTACTGTCTCCAGCCTCCACATTTGACAATCTGCTGCAGTTTCCCGGTCCTTGCACACAGCGTTATGGACTCCAGCCTCCACATTTGACAATCTGCTGAAGTTTCCAGGTCTTTGCACACAGTGTTACTGTCTCCAGCCTCCACTTTTGACAATCTGCTGAAGTTTCCAGGTCCTTGCACACAGCATTATCGCCTCAAGGCTCCACATTTGACAATCTGTTCAAATTTCGGCCACCTTCAGCGTGATGACCTCACAAAAGCATCGACCCCTGACCTTTCAGAATCTCGAAGTGACCATTCTCTCCGTTGCCCCTGCTCCATTATTTAACTGGCCTCCACAGCTTCTCCAATTCCCACATCGCCTTAATGATGTGCAACACCGTCCCATTTACACACATTCTGTTCCACCTGATTTTCCCCCATGCTTTCCGTGTATGCCCAGCCATTTGCTTGAACCTTTTTCAATGTATTGCGTTCTATTTGCTGATCGTGACGCTGTATCCACGACACACAGGGAAGCAAAAGCAGATTCTTATATTTTTATTCCTTTTGTATTTGCCATTGGAACTGACTACTGTTTTATCCTAACTGATGAGACTAGAGGCGAGGCATGCTAAAATTTTGCATTTGATCGGAAGCACACAGGCAACTGCGTACAAACTGTTCTGGGAGACGGTGGCAGGAACAAATTTGACTGCGGCAGTGCTGCAGGTAAGAGTATAATGGGCGTGTCCTAAGGTCAGCGAAATGATGAAGAAACCTTCCCTGATCAGACCGTGTAAACATCCTTTGATGGTGACTCTGTATAAATGCAGACCACCTAATTGATGCTTCCCAATCTTCCTAACCATCTGCGTTATGAGAAGGATGTGTCAGAAAAGCTATAACAGTTCTGGTGGGAACTTTGGTGAAATGCGCATGTGAACCTGCAATTTCATCCAGCTGCAGTTATAATTCTGCTTCCCATTCCGACTGAGGCCCCTCTGCCCTTCACCTTGTCTACTCTTCTGCTAAAAATCAACGTAAGCAAAGAAACAAAAGTTCAATTTAGTTTTAGGAATTGTCCAGCCATATAGCTCAAAACTGAATTTAACCATTTCAGATCATACGCCTTCCTGCCATTTTTTTTTTCTGGACAACAGCCGTAGGCAATTATTCCAGCAACACTGATTCCGGTTCCTCTTCACCCATTTATGTTTTTTTAATTGTCCTATTGCTATCCCACCTGCATTTCAAGAATCCGTTCTGTCATTTAACTCACCTGCCATCTCCCCTCTAGAACCCTAAACAGGCACAAAGAGAAATTGGATCCAGTATAGGAAAATCTGTAAGAAGTGAAAGAACACAACGTGCTAAAAGAGGGGGGTTGCACATAGGCTTACATTAAATAGGGTAACATTGGCGTGGAATATGGCCTTTAAAATGAATGCAGAAGATTTTGAAGCGAATTCATAAGCGAATTGGATTGATACCTGAAAGGAGAAAATGTGCATGATTACGAGGATAATTCAGGGAGTGGGACAAGGTGGAATGCTCTTTCAGTGAGTCCGTGCACACTCGATTGTTCGAAAGGCCTCATTCTGCACTGTAAAGGCACTGAGACAATTTAATAAGATGGTTCAATACGAAAGGTGGGTTTGGAATGGCTGCCATTGGCCTTAGTTGCACAGAATGAAACTGCAATAGTCGAGGGGTTAGCAGTTGCGCCAGACGTTAGTGGAAATGGTTATGATTCAGTTAGTTTTAGGGTAGCTTGTTTGTTTTGCATGTGTCGGTCGTACCCACGATTTTCATTGTGTGAATACTGTTGCCTTATTGATATAAAAAAAACGATAATGCAGTGGCCTGATATAAAATATAAAGAGGTTGAAGTGAAAATGCACCATGGCACTGCACAACATAATATCTTAGATGTAGGGAAGATGGGTTTAAATATAGTAGAACCATCTGACAGAGCTAACACCTAAGTTTAAACTATAATGTATTCCACTGTAAGTGGTAAGAAACAGGGAGCAATGCCATAGTTGTGGTAAAAGGCACTTGAACTGACAACACAATGGCATAAAGTCAAATGTATAGCATTATAAGTGTTGATACAGGCGTTTACAATAGAATATGATATTTCGAAGGGATGAGACAAAGTTTAAAGTGCAACATAACCTATAAGAATTGATCAGAAGGGCAGTGATCCTAAAGCCAACCTATGTGGAACACCAATGCTAACTTCCTCCGGTCTGAAACAAAACATAAAACAGTTAATTCCTGTTCCATGCTTCCTGAATTTTGAAGCACTAAGGGCGCCACACTGCACCTATCCCTTTACTTCTGTACGTTTTAGATTTGCGATCAAAACATTTTTATGACGCTTTATCAGAAGTTATTTGAGACGTCATAGGAAGTGAACCAACTACGGGTTCCTCACAAAGCATTTCATTTACTTTTAGCTTAAAAGCATTTCAAGTCAGGTAAATTTTGTTGCAACTATGTATAAATATAGTTATATATTTTTTAAGCTGCATTAGAAAGTAGTCGTTTTGGTTCGAGTGCATTATGTTGTTTTAATTAGCATAAGCATGAAAATGACTGCATTAATTTGTTCGTTCAGCTGACTGTAACTAACATCTTTGATGTTGCAAGCTAATTGCCCCTCTGGCGGTGGGCATTGGATATAAATGAGTGTGCCACGCAGCTTAAATCAGAGGGGCGAGGACACAAGCATATTAACCTTTAAAAAATGCATGCTCTAGGAAATGTACCAGCATTCGCCATTTATTATTCTGTACTTGCAGCTTTCGGTGTTCCAGGTAAACTTTTGCCGAAAATGAATAACTGGAGAAATCAGTCCTTAACTGTGCCATCTAAGAGTTGCTGGTTGCTTACAACAGAATTCACGCTTTTTCTCTCAACTGCCTTATGAACATTGTCTTCCATTACTGCAATACCAATACTCTCCACTGCGTGCCTTCTGCGTCTCGATAATTAGGAATCCAGTTTGGATATAATTTTTCTGTGTATTATAGCAAGTAAGTTGTGTTTTGAAACATGCTGTTGCATGTCCAAGACGTGTTAAAATACATCCACGTCTACAAACTGCTCTGGAGCTGCATAATTATATTCACTCCTCAGAATTCCATGGATATTCCTCTTGATTTGGCGATCTTTTAATGCCCACTTTCCTTAAATGTGAATGGTACAGATAGCTATAGATGATAGAAATGCAGCAAGAAATACTTAAAGCCATGGTGTTAATATTTTTGACAATGTAATGCAGTATTTGTACAGGGGTTTTAAACTAGCGTTGAATTTCAGGACCTGGCTGATATGAATATTTCCTTTCTGATATTGTTTCCATCTTGAAAGAAGCTCCTTTTAAAATGTTGAGCATTTGCAGGATTTTTTATTTACACTTCTCATTTTTGTAGTTGCTAATATTGCATGGAGCGAAGTTATAATACCATTATAATCAATGAGCTTTTCTGAAGACAATGAATAGACCCTGACATCCTCGATTATCTTTAACTGCTTCAGCAACTCTACCGATAAATGTAAGTTATTTGACAGGCTGTATGCGATCTTTCAGAGGGGAAACTCATTCCTCACATACTCAGTCACTTTGTTTCCCTGAAAAGTATGGGCAAATTCTGCAACCTCATCACAGGGCGGTAAGTTTGAGCTCCGTTCCAGATACCGAGTCTGTAATCAAGCTCCGTACTCCCGGTGCATTGCTGGAGAACTGCAAGACCGTCAGGCCGACCGTCCTTCTGAGGAAAAGTTGAGTGGATGTCGTTCTCTTTTTCGATTACAGGAAACTCGTATCACTGTTAGAAGATCAGATATTTCTGTCTGTAACCCATAAACAACAATCTACCAGTGTATATATCAGAATTAAATGCAGAGAAATCTCTAATCTCCCTCCCCACTGTAGCAGGATCTCGCTGCCGATAACAGCTCCCATTAACGTACATTAGCGTACTGCAAAGAAACTGCCGATCCTCCTTGACTTCTTTCCACAGGAGTAGAATCCGCTTTCAACCAATATTATTGGTGAAAGTTTTTCATGTCCTCAACCATGAACCTTAATGATATTTATTAAAACCTTCTTATTAACCATATATTGCTTCATATCATTCGCTTCATTCTACTTTTATTCCTGTTCTTCTGCAGTTCTTATTGTGATCATTTACTATGGTTTATTATGAATCAACGCGTTGTATTTTATTATAATTACTTCTATGTTAACGTTGTTATTTCGTCCATTAACACCTATATGAATTATGTTCCTTCTACTTCTCTAATATATAAAATGTGCATGAATCAAAAAGCAAAGAAATGCTACGTTTCCTTGGTGCTTCGCATTCCAGTTTTATTTGAAACAGTCATTTCCTTCGTTGAATAAAGAGCAATGCATTGACAAAACAATAAGTTTCAGTGTTGATTGCCGCCAAAGTGGTGTTGTAGCTGTGTGTCTGATTACGAACTCCGACCTTCTCTATGTTTTACAGCTAACGTATTGACGATTGTGATCCTACCCCGAGGAAGGTGCGGTCTGTCCAGATGTACCACTTATTATCTGGTATCCATGGCGGTGACGGATCTCTTTGTCATTATCACTGCTGTGATATTAAGCCGGCTTCGCGCTATCTATTTCCCACTTAGTTTCCTCTCCACTACCCCTGCCTGCAGCCTGATAATTGTCCTCAGCTGCACTTCCAGAGACAGTTCTGTCTGGTTAACGGTCGCCTTTACCTTCGATCGCTTCATGGCCATTTGCTCCCAGCAGCTGAAATTGAAATACTGCACTCATGAAACAGCAGCTGTGGTTAGTGGAATGGTCTGTGTGCTGTTCTGCTTTAAAAACTCCCCTTTTTACTTCATATATGAACCTATGTATGTCATCAATAACGTACCGTGGCACTGCAGAATTAGTGAAATCACTCATATTTCCGTCCCATGGAGGGTGTTTGACAGTCTGGACCGTATTCTAACTCCATGTCTCCCTTTCATCCTGATTTTTCTGCTCAATGTACTGACTGCCAGACATATTCTATCAGCCAGTCGAGCCCGGGGGAGACTCCGAGCCCAAATCAATGGACAGAATCAGAGCGACCCAGAGATGGAGTGCCGCAGAAAGTCCATCATTTTACTTTTCACCATTTCTGGTAGTTTCCTTCTGCTTTGGTTGACATATGTTGTAAATTTCCTATTTGTACAAATTACAGTCAATAACTATTCAATAGGTTCTAATTCTAATGACCCGAAATTTATTCTGCAGGAAAGCGGGTACATGCTTCAACTCTTGAGTTCCTGCACCAATCCGTGTATTTATGCAGGGACCCAAAGTAAATTCAGGGGAGAGTTGAAGGACGCAGTTAAATATGCTATAAATCTAATTAAGAAATGGCGTAAACAGTGAATATAGCTGTATGAATTAATATAATAAATCTGCTGCTGTTTCTAATTACAATAAAGAAGAACATAAATTTAGTCAGCATTCGGCCGATGTGTACACTGCTTGTTCAATTCTATATTCCTTCTTTACTTTCATGCATTTAATTGTGCTTGACCAGCGTGTATTGTGATCGTTTGGTATGATACTGGGATCACTACAAAGATTTCCAATGCCACGGTAGGGAGTTGTGAATTTGAATGTAATTAAATTCTGCTTATTTTTGAGTGCCAGCCAGCACATCCTTGAAGACTCACCGCAGTTCTGCATGAACCCGCCTAATTTCTTCCTATCATTCGGGTAATTGAATTTTCCAACTGTCCCTAGCCCAGTCTACTTATAAATCCAATCCCACACCTTCGTATTGATTCTGAATTCCCTCAGGAAAACTGGGTGGGACCAATGGGCACATTTACTTTTTCATCCCGGAAATTTTGGCCTTGCTGATTGGCAGGCCGGTCCAGGAAGAGTCTGAAGTTAATTTTTATGGGTTTTCTTTGAGTGCACAGTTGATATCTTCTATAAAGATTAAACACTGCTTTCGTCCATTTTTGACCTAATGGTGATAAACTGCCTAGAGTAGTGCTTCCCATAGTTACATACTTTTTTTGATTTGATGCATTTACTTTGGGATTGCATGACTGAAATGGATGACTTTTTATAACTAACTGCCGGGCAAGTTATATAATCCAATTTCCTCATAGTATTGATGGTCATATCTAGTTTTGACAAATCTTTCAGGACTCCAGGAACATTAATGCAACTAATCACCATGTTTCGTCGTAGTCTTTTTTCCGCTACCAACATTCTCTCTAACTAGCCGCACCTGACTTTTTGTGTTTAGGAAGTCCACTCTTTTACGCCAGTGATAAACGGGCTAAATTGCTGGCCAATGAAATTCTCAAACGTTGTTCAGTTCCTTTAACCGTTTCCCTTATATTTCTCCTTCAAAGTTTTTCTCTCTCCATCTGAAGCTCTCTCTCTCTCTCTCCCCCTCTCACTTTCTCCATTGACCCTTTTTTTCTTCTTCAATTCTGCAACTTCCAACTTTCTGTTCATTTCAAGTTGACGGAAACTTTATTCGCAGCTTCATTATTTATAAGCATCAACTTTTTCCAAATTGCTACAAATTGATTATATTTATAGTCCATGACTTAGTACCGTTGGAGGTGAAGCAGTTCAGAGTATGGGCTGTAATGCAATAAGTCATTACACAGGAGAAAAAGAACATACTCATGGATGCTCTAAATTTGGGATGGTCAGGTTTAAACGTAATAAGAGGTCGGACATGCAGATAAAAATGGGTGAGGCACTACGTTAGTGGCAGAGGATCTTAGGTCAGACGAACAAGATGTCGTATCAGTTTGGTTAGCGATAATAGATAGCAAGGACTGAAACTTTAATTATGCGTTGTTTATAGGCAAGCAAATGGTTTTAGGACACTGTGAAAATCAGAAAATAAGAGGGAGATTTAAATCAATTTATCGACTGGGTTGTCCCAATGAACACTATTGCCTTGGAAGATTCACTGTAGCAAGGACGAGAGCAGGGTGTTGAGGAAGCAAACAGGTAACTTTAGGTGCAGCTTTGTCCAATGAGAGAGGGATTATTAATAACTTTGTTGTAAAAGAGCCCTTAGGAAAGAGTGACTATTATATAAAGATTGTTCATTACGTTTGACAACAACCGTGTTTAATCTAAAACAAGAATATTATTCTAATCAAAGGAAACAATCATGGTATTGGGGACACCTTTCCTGTGATGGATGAGGACAACACATTAGAAGGTAAATGACAGTAGGCATGCAATGTCTATTATTTAAATGCCTAACACATACT
Source organism: Carcharodon carcharias (assembly GCF_017639515.1). NCBI lineage: Eukaryota > Metazoa > Chordata > Chondrichthyes > Lamniformes > Lamnidae > Carcharodon > Carcharodon carcharias. Next base: position 2,515,611 of record NW_024470635.1, on the reverse strand, counting down.
TTACAATGCAAAACAATCCTCAAAGGCGCAAAAAACCTAAAACAAAATGTGAATCATCTATGACTAACAGTGGAAGTTAACAATTGTATGAGATGAAAGAAGGACTTATATATCTGCCAAAAAAAAGCAGCAAGCCACTGAGTTGGGAGCATTTTAGAATTCACCAGAAGAGGACCAATAAACTGGTCAAGGATGGGAGAATAGAATATGAATACAAACCAACGAGAAAAATAAGAACGGACTAACAGTTTCTATAGGTCTGATAAGATTAAATGTTTCACAAGGACTAATGCGGTTGCATTACTGGCAGAGTCAGGAAAATGTATCATGCAGCACATGGAAATGGTAGAGGAGATAAATAATTACATTATCAATGTCGTCACAGCTGAAATCACAAGAAATCCCTCAGGAGTAATAGGGAACCAAATGGCCAGTCAGAATCAGGAACTGAAGGAAGTAACTATTTGTGAAAGAATAGTATTTGATGAACTAGTGGGATAGAATGTCTACAAATCCCCGAGACCTAACGATCTACATCCCAGGGTGTTAAAAGAAGCAGCTATAGAGATAGTTGATGCAATGGTACTGACCCTTTCACTTCTATACATTCTCGAACTGTATTTGCAGATAAGATGTTTCCTTCTGTAACCCTACTATTGAAGAAAGGAAGGAGAGAGAGATTTTGGGACTTCAGACCTGGAATCTCGTAAAAAGGGATGCGATATTCAAATACACTGCCTCGACCCCTGTTCAGGGAAGTTAGTTCCAAAGGCTTCCGACTCTCTGAGGGAAAATTCTCCTCATCTCCCTCTTAAAATAGAGACCCATTAAATGTAATCGGAGTCCCATATCTTTATGCTGCAAAACGGGGGTGGGGTGTTAGTTGAAGGAGGGAGAAGTCCTTCCAGCATTCAGCCTGTGAAATCCCCTCAGCATCATATATGTTTCAATAAGAACTCCTCACAATAGTTTGTCTCTGAAAGATACCGTCCTAAACTATCCAAACTTTCCCCATTAATTAACAACGCCCCACCCCACATACACACACACCCCAACCGGCCCTCAGCCAAGGGATAAATAACTTTACAAAACACCCCTGATATAGGGGTCACATAATTGCATGGATTGAGGATTGGTTAATGGAATGAAAGCAACAAACGGAATATATGTCTCATTCCCAGACTGGCAGGTTGTGACCTGTGGTGGAATGCAAGGGTCAGTACTTGGTCCCACCTGTTCACAATATATACCAATGATTTGGATGTGAGGACTAAATGTTTAATCTCAAAGTTTGCTGATGGTATAAAGTTAGTTGGGAATGCGAATTGTGAGAAGGTTGCAAAGAAGCTTCAAGCCTGTTTCGAGAGGCCCAAGTGACCTGGCAAGCACCAGAAATAATGAATATAATGTCCATACATGTCGGATTATCCAATTTGGTAGGAAAAACAGATGCAGAGCGCACTTCATAACTGATCAGAAATTTGGAAGTGTTGATGTCCAAATGGCCCCGCGTGTCCTTGTCCATAAGTCACTGAAAGCTAACATGCAGCAATCAGTTAGGAAGGCAAAGGATTTGTTGGCCTTTATCGCAAAAGGGTTTGCGTGCAAGAGTAAACAAGTTTTGCTTCAATTTTGCATAACCTTGTTTAGCCATAGCTGGAGTATTGTGTATAGCTTTTGTCTCCTTACCTATGGAAGAATACGCTTGCCATAGAGAGAAAAGAGTGGAGGTTTACCAGATTTATTTATGGTATGGCAGGACTGGTCTCTGAAAGGATATCCAGGAAACTGGTTCTCTCTTCTCATAAGATTAGAAGCAAGAAAATTGATGTCATTGAAACCTACAGAATTCTCAAGGTGTTAAAAAATAATTGAATGTGGAAAGGAAGTTTCCCATGCTGGTGGGATCAAGAACCAATGAACATGGTCTCAGAATAAAGAGCTAATCATTTCTGACTCAGATAAGAGGATCTTCTTCATTCAAAGGGTTTGGAAGCTTTAGTATTCACTGCCCAGGATGTCTGTGGAAGTTCAGTCACAGTAATGTTCAAAAGAGGTATCGATAGATTTCTGGACATTGATTATACCATGGGTTTAAGGGAATAGGGAGCGAAAATGGCATTGAAGCAGGTGGTCAGCCGTGACCTAGTTTCATAGAAGAGCAGTCTCACGGGTGTTGATTGGCTTACACCTGATCCTATGTTCCAATGTTCCTCAGCTAGATTTGCAATGCAATATGCTCTGTCCATGGGTGGTATGATGTTGGAACTGTGATTCTTTAATACCTGTTCAGGGGTTATGTAGGAGCCTATTAGGGACAGTTTAGAATTCAAGTGAAATTCTAAAACCCCGTGCTTACTTTAAAGATCTATTCCACTAAAATTCACGTTTATAAACACGAAAACGCACTTTGTTCTATAAAACACGTAACAAATTAAGTCCCACTAAGTCAATACTCTACTTTATAAAGAATTTTGCTGAAATACAGGTTTACTTGTTACTTCCCAAGAAGAGTTTTTTTGGTCGAGGCCATTCATTTATGTGAGGGCTTACTCAAGGTAAGCCACAGCCAGCCGAAATTCACTTTCTTGTCCTCGGTTTTGATGAAATTCTCTGAGGTATGAAAATTCTTGGCGAATTCTCCATGAGATTTTGCCGAAGCGATTTTCCAATTTTATTTAAATACTTCATGATCGTGGTCCCCGCAGTTTCTGCTTCTTGTTAACTGCCTTCTTGCTTCGGGGTTTAAACTTCAGGTACACCTCCTCGACCCGAATAACTTCCATTCTCCCGAAGCTTCTGTACAGCTGCTCATCTCACAGCTGATTCACTGCTCATGGAACATGCTTTCTCTATGCCTGTTGGAAGCTGGCTGATTGCTTCATGGATCTTTCTATGAACAAACGCGCGCACACACACACATAAATTAAGCAAAGCAATCCCACACACATCACTGTGCTAATGTGGCTTACTGCTGGATTTCTCCAACATAAGCATTCACCAATAATTTTACCTTCAACACAACTCTTTGGTTATGAAACACAGATAAATAAGTTGTGCCTCCAAATGACATAACTTCCCTCTCTCCGGAAGCGCTGGTTCCACCAAGAATTCCCGGGGTGGGTCACCCTTTTTTATAAGTATAATCACCTCCGACGATGGTTTTTAAGATAAACACATGTTACATTTTCCACTAATCATACATTGAACGAATTAATTCCTGAGACTAAAAGTTATATTCTAAAACATTGGAATTGTGAAATATGAAGTTGCAACTGGAATAGGGCCAATAATCTGTTGTAGGCCACCATTTGTGGGAAGTAACTTTGGTTATATGATCTGTCTATGGTTTTTAGGAATATGTATATGGGCATCGGGTCAGCATGTTTGTAATCACATCAATATTTTGTGTATAATATCAGTACTTGTTCTATAATCGGCATTTTGAGTAGAAGCACAGGGTATTCGTTAGAGGGCATACATATAGCGGATCCCAGATCAGCCGTACCGTAAGCCTGGTGAATAGAGAGTTCAGCCTATTGTGTCACAGTTTCAGTATTACGATTATATGGTCATGTATGCACCATCGATTCAGTAATGCGGCTGTAAAATCAACATTTCTCTTATAGCGCAATATTTGGGGTGTAAGGTCCGTTCATGTATTTAAGAGACAGTTGTGGGGACCTGTGGATTGAAACGAAAAGAAAGAGGGAAGTCAGTTTGCTAAAAGTCGTTTCGGAAGAGAGTGAAAAACGAATCTTTCTTTCAGCCCATCGACGCTGTTGTGCTATTCATCGTTATCATGATCGACCTGTATCCTCATTCAACCTTTCACTGTTGTCCCTGCACTGTCGCTGGTGCAAAGTTCTGGAACACCCATCAAGCATCACTCTGGGTGCAGCTGTACTACAGGGATTACAACGGTTCGTGAAGGCAGCTAACCTCCAAAGGGCAGTTAGGGACGCGCAATCAATGCTGGCGTAGTCAACGAAGCCCACGTTCTAGAAATGATTTAAAAAAAACACTTGCCTTAACTCGATATATTTCTCCCCCTCCCCTCTCTCCAAAGCTCTCTCCATCTGATGTTAAATAAAGAGACAAATCGTTTTAGTTTTTGCATTGTTGATCCGTTTACGCTTTGCCGCTCTTTGCATGAATAATTATTTCCCTCCTTTTATCAATCCTCCGGCTGTAACTATAAGTATGTTTTGCCGCATGTCCAATGCTCTCCCATCAAAGGAACACGGTTCCTCTAAACTTCATTTCCTTTAAAAATCCTGAGAGCCACAATCAATTTCCGCTTAAAACTTTCATGTTCAATCGTTAAGGAGTCTGTCGTGTGTTCTCGTTGCTCATATTTTAACCTTTGGAATCTTGTTAACATCCTGGGAATTCATCCACGGCCAATGTATTCTTTCTAAGACGCAATGCTGAGAAATGCACCCAATAACCTGGAAGTGGAGTTTTTTTCCTTTTTTTAATTAAATAACTGTAGCAAACGTTATCCCATCCTTACCTGTTTGTTTAAGCTCTCTGGTTATAAGTAATAAACCTTGTTGTGCGTCCTTATATCAGACTTTTTATTGTGTTGTCAAAAATGCTGATAATGAAGCGGTGAAGCTTCAGCACATTGCCCTTTGACCATCAATCTTATCTCCGATTGTGTTTCATGCTCGTTACCCCCTGCCTTCTATCCGCTGCCATTTGTTTCTGTTTTAGTCTGCACTGATCTTTAATTATAGCTATTAGCCGCATATGAAAATCCTTATTGAATATCCTCTGATCTTGGAATATTGTGCCATTTTCGTCACAGTGTTCCAACAACAAAGGACCTGAAGATGGCTGATCCGAGGACATAAAGCCAGAATCTTCTCCAATAATATCCTTTGCCTGATCTTACCGGCCACCAAATACCACGTCCACAGTCCTTTTCCCCCAGATATGACTCCAGCAAATGTAGATATGTCCAACGATCACACTGACTGTTTCCGTATTGTTCTTTGTTTTAATATAGGTTCCTAAATTTCTTCTGTTGTGGCACTTCAAAGTTATCAAATTGCCACGAAATCAGCTTAATTTTGCCGATGGGGATGCTTCCGGAAATAATAATTTGGGACAAAATGAATAGTCACATGAAAAATGCCGGTTAATCAACAAGAGAAAGCATGCATTTATTACGGGGAGATACTGTTAAAGTAACTTGCTGAACCTTTTTTATGCAAGTAATTGAAGTTGTGTCTCCCAGGAACCACAATCGTGAAACATTCATGTACCCCCTCGAATGCTGTTACGCCTTCCTTAAGGTTAATGCCAAGAACTTGAGACAGTGCTCGGCGGGAGGCGTACGTCATGTTTTTTGTGTGTTTACCGTTACTTCAACGCAATTACACTCGATGCCCCCACTTATGCAGTCCAGGATATCGTGTGCTTGGTTTAACTTTCTTCCCAAGGAAAACCAGCTTCAATTAATTTGGCACTTGGGCACCTGTTCCTTCTGCCCCTGCATTCATATGGAGTTTTGCATTTTATGCTACCTCGTATTTGCCCTTTTATCCCGACCAAAATGAAAAACTTCACTGCATTAATTTCAGCTCTTCCTTCCTCACTGAAGATATTGTTCTGGAAACACTGAAAGGGAAACGGTTCAAATCCACGAGCGCTTAGATTCGGACAGTTTCATTTTTAAATGCTTGAAACTAAATTCATTATTTTAGTCCAGTCGGCCATGATAAAAATAATTGATGTAAGTAGCACCTCATCCTCCATTTAAGCATCTACCACCTTCACCACAAAGGCAGAGTGACAGCAGTGTGTGCGATCAAACAGGTGCATTGCAGCAAGATTGTGGCGTAGTAGTAATCTCACTAGATTATAAATCCAGGGGTCCAGGCCAATGTTGTCGTCATGCCAGCTAGTGGATTTTAAGTACAATTAATAAGTTCAGCAAACTAATAATAACATTTGGAGTGAAATGTAGCTCCAGTAATAGGCATCATGAAACCATTCGTCGATTCTCATAAACTAAACATTTGGCTTGCCAATGCCATTTAGAGAAGGAAATCCACAATCCTTCGCTGGCCTGGCCTACATTTAATGCCAACCCACAGCAGTGCCGTTGTCTCTTGACTGTCCTCAAAGCGCAATTCAGCATTGGCAACAATTACTTGCATTGCCAGTAACGCCCACATGATATTAAAGAAATAAACACCAAGCGCGCTGCGACTGCAGCCTCCGTACTTGCGACCTGCACCGCCTCGAAGGTTAAGGGTAGCGGAGGCTTGGGATCACGACCACCAGCAAGTTCCACACACTATCCCGCATGGTACGGTATTGACTTATTCGCTGTGGCTGATTCAAAATCGTGGAACTCCCTTCCTAACAGCACTGTGGGTGCGGCTGCACCACATGGACTGCAGTGGTTCAAGAAGGCAGCACACCCCGGCTTTTCCAAGGACAACTGAGGATGGTCAGTGACAACACTGGCCGAGTCAGCGGCGTACACAGCCCTTCAATGTAGAAATACATGAAAGGAGACCGTTTTGAAATTGCAATCATCCTTCGATTTGGTTGGAATGTGTGCTGCATAACACTGAAAAAATATATTTTCAAAACAGAATTTGACCAAATGAATTATCGAGTGGGCACCGCTGCCATTAAGCTATTAATAAATATAACATCATTCGGACATATTCTTCTTTTAAAATAAAGGCTTAGTCTGTGAGCGTCCCTTAATTGAATTAAAACTAGCTCGTCTGGGTGCTTCGATGCGTGCTAGATCTGACCTGCAAATATAGCGTGCCCTTGCATTTTTAGAATACAGCATTCAAGAAGTGGGGTGAAAACCGACGCCTATCCAGCAGATATCGAACAATATGTTTATATTATTAATAAAATTGATACTATGAAAATTCCCAACCCACAGCAGTGCCGTTGCCTCTGGACTGCCCTCAAAGCGCAATTCAGCATTGGCAACAATTACTTGCATTGCCAGTAACGCCCAGATGATATTAAGGAAATAAACACCAAGCGCGCTGCGACTGCAGTCTCCGTACTTGCGACCTGCACGGCCTCGAAGGACAAGGATAGCGGAGGCTTGGGATCATTACCACCAGCAAGTTCCACACACTATCCCGCATGGTACGGTATTGACTTATTCGCTGTGGCTCAGTCAAAGTGATACAATGATAATGATATTCAATGGAGGTGGTAGGTATAACTTCAGCAGTTTTCGGTGTGCCAAGCAGAGGCAATGTGAGATCAGAAGGCAACTGCAAGCCACCAACCGTCTCCATAGGAACCAAAGCGAAAATAAACTAATTTTGAATTCATAACGTTTTTGCTGGTGTTTGGTTAAGTCTCTGGGTTTTTGTTGCCTTAATGGGGATTAGTTTGGGAATTTGTTAAGAATTATGATAGTGGCAATTTGAAGCCAAGTGTACATATGTTTTTAATCTGTTTAAATTACTGAAATGTTTATTTGAATTCATAAGGTGAAAATGTTTTGCTGGTGTTTGGTTAAGTCTCTGGGTTTTTATTTCCTTAATGGAGATGAGTTTGGGAATTTGTTAAGAAACATGATAGTGGCAATTTGAAGCCAAGTGTATATATGGTTTTAACCTGTTTAAATTACTAAAATGTTTCATTGAGTTTCATGTAAAACCTCGAGAAGTCGTGGTATAATTCCTGAATTTCGGCTCGCATCTCAAAACTCAAAATTATAGGTTATCACAGCTGTTTAAAATTTCCCTCTGGGATCTTTAAATAATTCAGCCTCCTCATCACTGACCTACATGAAAGGTATTTTAGCTCTGAACTGTGCCATTGGTTCTAGACTTTCCAGCCGAGGACACTGCATCCTTGATTCATCCTGCCAAGCTACATAAGAGCTTCTGAGTTTTCAATGAAATCACCTTGCATCCTTTTAAACGCCAGACAGTGCAATTCCATCCCACACGATCTTCCCTCACAGTCACAGGGCCTCATTCCATGATTCAGTCCAGTGAACATTTGATGCTCCCAAGCATCACGGGAAGAGAGGGAGACAATGAACACAGGACGGACAATATATAGTGTCAGAGGCAGAGCGTCTGAGAGAGCAAAAGCGATTGAGCCAGATACACAGAGACTATGAGGAAAAGATAGAGCGGCAAGAAAAAATGCTTATCGTCATTCCATATGATTGTTTAGATTTACCAGATACTTACACTTAAAGAGTCATAAATGGCTCGAAAGGTTAACACTATTTCTCTCTGCACAGGTGCTGCCATACCTGCTGAGTTTTACACCATTTTAAATTTTATTACATTTCAACAGGTCCTTTCATGGCCTAAGGGAGTCACAAAGCGCCTTAAAGCGAATGAATTACTATTATGCGCACTCACTGTCATAATCGAATGACAGAGAGAAAAAGATTGGCTCCAGTCCTGCTTCAGAAGATATTTCAATGCGACTCGTCCAGCATTTTTAACACTTTTATTTACTTTCATGTATTCACAAAATATTCAGAATGAAAATGGAAGAAAACACAGCCATGTTGCCAACACGTTTTTCCTGGCTGTATATTTACCTTCAGGCCTTCGATACTATCGCTGTCCCTAGCTATATGATTGGCTCTATTGACCTCAATCTGGTTCACATTTTGTAGCTTTGCAGCAGGCATTTACGACGTTCCTTCCTCCAGTTGTACAATGAATCTTTCCGGCTGTGTGTAACTGAAGCTCCCTTATCGGTCCTTCCCGTGCAGGTATCAGGCTGCAGCACTGAATGTGCATCCGGCCCTTTGTCTAGTGGCCTTCTTGTTCGCGATTCTTGCAGACGACTGGTTTCCTGCTTTCCACGTGCCAATGTTTGTGGCTGGGCTGGCAAATTCTGGGCTTTCCCATGTGGGCCAAGTAGCACCGATTTCCACTGTTGATCGAGCTCTAAGGAGGGGGGAGGGGGGTTCCATTGGGGCAAGTATCATAGCCATGTTGGTCAGCCGGTCGATTAAAATCTCCAACGGGTAATGCAGCTCAATGCCATTCGCAGTCAACTTAATATACAGTAGCATATTTAGGCACATATAATTTTAAGTCGTCACAGTGCGGTATTGTTGCGCCGGCATTGAATCAATGATCCCACAATGAGGATCCACATTCCTGTTCTCCTTGTAGGCCAACCGAAGTGGTAGGAAGCTTGTGATATCTTTGAATGTGAGATTATATTCCCCACATTTCGGAAGATAAACTAGGCAGAAGATGCCTACAGCTTGAAATTTGCACCAGTCAAGTAACGTTCTCTCCATGAAGATGGTTCAAGACACCAACAGGCCATTTTGCTGTCTTCTTCACTGTTGCTGTCACTATATTATGCACTAGAGCTTGGGTATTTCTTCACTGCATTAACGTTAGGCCTGAGCCTCTAGTCTATCCGAAAATCACAGGTTATTTTAAACATTGTTTTGCATTAAAACGGCGACAGATTTGAAAGCAAGGCGGAAAGGAAACGAAGTGTCGTGGAAATCGTAACTCTGATTCTCACCAGAAGAACTGCTTTTGTGTTCTGTAGCGGTGTTATTCTCCCAGCTGAAACAGAACAGAAGCTGTAAATCGATATCTAAAATAAGCTTCGATTTCAATTTTGCATTCCCGGTTCTCATCTCCAGAGCAGTACAGATCACGCGGGCACTTATCAGATATGAAGTATTTGCGCGAAATCCATTAACATCTTTTCCAACTGGAAATGTTTCGCTTTGGGTTCAAGGCTAATTTCAAAACAGTAAGTTTCTTGACAGAGCTCTCTGCCATCTCCCTCAACAGTAAAAGGAAAGGAGCCAAGGAAATTACTCTAAAACTTTAGAATGCAAGCTGCACAAGTCGACAATGACAATAGGATTGTTGAACCGCACTAGACTGTTATAGCTTACCCAGCTGAATATGTGTCCTGATTTAAACAACGATCAGGCCGCATTGAATATAAACGTACGTAATTGGATAGAAGCACAATACATATACGTATGCTGAAGGCGACCTTTTGCGGAATATATGCATGGTCCCATCATTGAATTAAAATGGTCCATCATGAATGGAATTACTTGCTCTGGATCTGCACATACAGAATCTGCCTGTGCTGAACTGGCGCAGAGTTCACTGAAATTGCACACGGAAACAGACCATGTCGGCAACGAAGGTGAGCGTAAGCTATGGCTATGTTCACACAGAACGTAACCAAGTTCTACTGGACCGGTTCACCGTGAAGTGTACCTCGCAACATGGCGTAAACTGACAATGGCCTGGGCAAGCCTGTACTGAATTGTTGGTGAGGAAATGAAACTCTTCGCACAGAATGCAACAGTGCTTAACAGGGCCTGAAGCAATGAACACGCAGACTGCTGCGCTAACGTGGCTGTAAAATCTGAGAGATATTTGGAACAATGGTGCATCTGATTTTGGACATCACTGACTGATTAATGAATAAGATTTGGAATCTGTCTGGGTTTTGGGGAAAAAAATGCATTGCTCAGTACTTTGGCCTGAACCCGAAATCTCGGCATTCATCCTTTTTTTCAAAGTAAGTAATAGCAATCGTCGTGTTATTCACTTTAGACCCCTGTGTTATGACCCCTGAGAAAAAAAAAATGAACATTTTCCATCAAAACGTAACCGCCAGCCAAGCTACAGCTGCACTGATCTGTTTGTTACAGTCACATTAATTAAAACAAAAAGTCAATTCAACATTTCTTTCCCCTGGAGACTATCAAGAGGTATAACTTTGACCATTTCCAGTGAATTGTGGAACGCACGCAGAGCTTCAGTTAGAAATGCACGGGGTACCAACAGGCCTGGTTTTTGCCATTTACTATCCCGTAATTGGAGCTATCGGAGTTCCAGGTAAAGTCCTTGAAGTCAGTAGCTGCAAGGATCATTAGCTGGCTGTATTAATTTTATCCATTTTACCTATAGCGCATCTCCACATTACGTGTGTCTTTTCTCCAATTTAATGTGATGTATTTTCCCCCTTCACCGTTTTAATTCCCGCCTTTTACATGGTACAATTTCTCCAGTAACTTTTTTTTCGGTATTGATTGTGTACATTTTTCCACTTTTACAATGCCATTTAATATTAGCATCAATCTTGACATTAGCTTTATAATTTCTTATCTGAATTTATAGTATATTCCTGTGACTGATACAATTTTATTGCTTTAATTATATAAATCCACTTTCCAAATAACGCTATTACATGATCTAAATGCAATTGGATTTTCATGTTGACAGTGATGAAATATCATAGCTTTCGCATTGTGAATGGTGTCCTATTGTGTCAATGGCGCTGTTACTGAAGGTAAATTATCACACTGTTATCATAATGTACATGTGTTTTAGTTGTTGACAATGTTCCTGCTAATGAATTGACACACCGTTATCACGGTACAACTATGGATGCAGTATATTGCTGCCACTGTAACTGTGGCTGAGTTATCACATTGTTATGACTGTACATGTGCAAATATTGTGCCATTCGCTTCTACACTGGCAGAATAATTTATACAAATGATTAACTAAATTTGAGATTTGAGTCATTGAAAGTTTCCTGGCTGAATTTAATGAATGAATTTATTGAAGGGACGTTGGTTCGCACCGAAGTGTTAACAAACAGTGTTTCATTGCAGGAGTTCCATTCTCCAAATGCGACCTCATCATGTACCAGTTCCAATGATTCAAGTAAACACCAAAGGTCCTTCCTGCGACATGCTTTCCATCCAACAATTCCTCCGCAAACTCAGTGAAACAGTAATTGTCTATTCAGCTCCTTCTGTTTGATGGTTTGATTGAAAAAGTTGAATGCCATCTTTTGCAATTGTTCTTTTATTGATTACTGATGTGAAGTTCTCTTTGGTTAGCCGACATTCGCGTTCTGGTTTCAAGATTTTTTCTACCCCTTCTTGTTCGGCGTTTTAACTAATTATATAATTTTACATTACTTTGCATTTTACCTGATTTACGTTCATTCGGATGTTTGTTTTGGACACAAAAACAAATACCAACAACATAGTTGATGACTTGCAACTCTCCCTCTCTGGCTCTCTCCTTCTCCCTTTATTATGTTGGAATTGGAATAAATTACTTTCCTGCCCTTGCCCTGTCTCACGCAGATATACTTAGCAGTGCTTGTGATCCTGTCTCAAATAACTTTTGATCTCTCACTACATTATTACATGGTGTTGATTGGCGGTGACAGGTCTCCGGGTCATGGTCGTGGCGGTGATGTTAACGGGGTTGCTGAAATTTGTGTTCCATTCAGTTTGTTTTCTATCACGCCAGTGTGCAGTTTTCCGGTTGCTTTGAGTTTGGGTGTCATTTACAGTTCTACATGGAAACGGTCGTTTTATACCCATTTCTTTCCAGATGTTGAAAACAAAATATTGTTTGTTAATATTCATTCATGGGAAGTGGGAATCGCTGCCTATTGCCCGTCCCTAACTGCCCTTGAAAAGGTGGTGGTGAGCTACCTTCTTGAACGGCTGCAATCCCTAAATTGCACCGAAAACATGGGAACCGTGGTTGTATTGCCCTGTGGAACAATAAAACAAAGCATTTACTTTTCGTATGGACGTATGTACAGAATTAATAACACACCTTGTTTCTGCATTATAAAGGTAACATTTTAAATGCTACCTGAATGGGCCGCAATGACTGAATTCAACCCACATTAACCCTTTTCTCACGTTCATTCTGATTTTGCTGCTCACTGCTAAGTCCATCAGGCAATTCCAGCTGTCAATTGAGTCCGCAGGAGACTCCGGACAAGAACAATGAAGACAATCAGGATAACACAGAGTTGGAGAAGTGGAGAAATCGCATGCTTTCACTTTTGCGCATCTCGGGCAGTTTCATTCTGTTGTAATTTTTACTTGATATAACCATCCTCTATGTCTGTATTAAGCTTCAAGGGAGTAAGGCAAGGCTGGATGGCCTCAACTTTAATGCCAGGAGTATTACAGGTAAAACTGATGAGTTAAGGGTGAGGATTAACACGTGGGATTGTGATACAGTAGCCATCACTGAGACGTGGCTGAAGGAAGGCAGGATTTGCAGCTCAACATTCTGGCATATAGTTATAGGAGCTGGAGATGGTGGGTTATGCAAAGAAACTAAACCATTATTAAATTTGAAATTGAAAATTGACCTGCCAAAAGAAATTAAACTGAATATTGAAAATGCGTATGTCAAAAGATATTAACTGTAATTCTCAAGTTAAGTAATTTTCAAAATATATTAAAATTGCTACTGAAATGAAATATCTAGCAAAGGATATGAAATTCAACATCAAAATTCAACAAATCGGCTGAAAAATTATATTAATTGGTAGTTGACACACAAGTTTAGCCAAATTGTATAGCATTAAGTGACAGAACAACCAGAAGTTTAGATAAAGTAAAAGTGATTAAATATGTTAATTTACAGACAGATATCAAAAATAAATAAATGAGCGAAGAGATATTAAATTTGAAAATGAAAAAAAAATGACCAACAGATATTAAATTGAATTAACAGAATAAATGCAAGTTTAAATGGAATATGATTATTAAATCTGCCAATTGATTCAAACGCAAGTTTAGATACATATTAATATTACATACATAAATTGACAGAGCAAACAAACACGTTTAAAATATGATTACTGTGCTAATCAACAGGAAACAGCACGAATTGAGCGAATTTAATATTAGCACTAATTATATTCTTTGGCAGAAGACTCAAGTTTCGACAACGTGAAGACGAATACTAAATAGCTTCAACGAAAGAACAAATGCCAGTTTAGATGAAGTAAATCTCATTTTAAATATGTTAACTGACAAAACAAATGCAAGCCTAGATAAAGTGAGTCTTATTATTAAATATGTTAACTGACAGAAAAAATACAAGTTTAGAAAAATTAAATCTAATTATTAAATATGTTAACTGACAGAACAAATGCAAGTTTAGATAAAATAAGTCTAATTATTAAATATGTTAATTGACTGAACAAACTCTACTTTAGGCTAAATGTGCCATTTGATATGAGGCACTTATAGACAAAGTAAATATTAATAATAAGATGTCAATTGACAGAAAAAACAAACATGTTTAAATATGATGATTAAATGTGATAATTCGACAGGGAAAAAAAAAACGAGTGTGGACAAACCTTAAAAGTTGCAAATAAATCCGTCCATAGGTTTATTCACAGAACGAACGCAAATTTAAACTGAATATGATGATTAAATTGTTCAATTGAGGTAAATGTAAGTTCAATATAAATATTAACATTAAATGTGTTTACATTTGATTGAAATTAAATAGATATTGACTTGATGTGAATTTAATGTTGAAATTAAACATGCCAAATGATGAATTGAAGCATTAAATTGTAATTATCAGATAGAAAGATTCAGGATTCCTCAGTTAAATTGCTGAATTTTGGATTATGTTAATATTTGGGGGAATAAATTAGTATTTTTGATCATTTATCAATTTAGAGGATGTTAATGGTTAATTGACGATTGTCAATTTCCCTCTGGCTAATTAAAAAAAACGGGGATAAATCTCCGTCTGAGATGACCCACAGAAGCTGCCTCCGACCCAGCCGCACAAGAAGCCTGGGCATCTCCCCGCAGTGCCAGGGCGAGTTAGGACGCGCCCTGACCGCGCCATCCGGCTCCAAAACAGATCAACAACACCGCCATTGTGTGTAAGCAAGGGACCGGAAGTAGCGGATTCCAGGGGCGACAAAAAGACTGGCGGGGTATCTGACGGACGTATAGCGACGGGCGAGCGACTAAAGCGTCTGACATCACAAGAGGGAATGAACTGCGCGCGCATACAAAATTCTTATGTACAGCAGAGGGTGAGATACCCAGTGTGAAAATAGAGGAGGGATGTAATTAGTAAATTAGAGAGAGAGAGAGAACAAAACAGTGTGAAAACAGAGGAGGAATGTAATTAATAAATGAGAGAGAGAGAGTAACCCAGTGTGGAAATAGAGGAGAAATATAGTCATGAATTAGAGGGAGAGAGTAACCCAGTTTGAAAATAGAGAGGGGATGTGTTTGATAAATTAGACAGAGAGAGCAATCCATTGCGAATACAGAGTAGGAATCTAATTAAAAAATGAGAGAGTAACCCAGTGTAAAAATAAAGGAATGTGATTAATAAATTAGAGAGACAGAGTAACCCATTGTCAAATTGGAGGAGGAATATAACTCATAAATTAGAGAGAGAAAGAGGGAATAACCCAGTGTGAAAACAGAGGAGGAATGGAATTAATAAATTAGAGAGAGAGCAAATAAGTGTGAAAATAGAGGAGGAATGTAATTAATAAATTAGAGAGCAAGTAACCCAGTGTGAAAATAGAGGAGAAATTAAATTTATAAGTAAGAGACAGAATAATCAGTGTGAAAATAGAGGAATGTAAAAAAATAGAGAGAGAGAGAAACCCTGTGTGAAAATAGAGGAGGAAAGTAATTAATAAATTAGAGAGAGCGCGAGTAACCCAGTGAGAAAATGGAGGCAGAATATCATTCATAAATCAGAGAGAGAGAAAGTAACCCAGTGTGAAAATAAAGGAGGGATGTAATTAATAAATTAGAGAAAGTGACCCAGTGTGAAAATAGAGGTGGAATGTAATTAATAAATTAGAGAGAGTAACCCAGTGTGAAAGTAGAGGAATGTAATTAATAAATTAGAGAGACAGAGTAACCCAGTGTGAAAATAGAGGAGGAATGTAATTAACAAATTAGAGAGCAAATAAGTGTGAAAATAGAGGAGGAATGTAATTAATATATCAGAGGGAGAGTGACCCAGTGTGAAAATACAGGAAGAATGTAATTAATAAATTAGGGAGAGTAACCCATTGTGAAAATAGATGAGTAATTAATTGATAAACGAGAGAGAGAGAGCAACCCAGTGTGAAAATAGAGGTGGAAAGTAATGAATAAATGAGAGAAAGTAAAACCCAGTGTCAAAAAAGAGGAGTAATTAATCAATAAATGAGAGAGAGAGAGAGAGAGGAACCCAGTGTGAAAATAGAGGAACGTAATTAATAAATTAGAGAGAGTAACCCTGTGTGAAAATATAGGAGCAATGTAATTGATAAATTACAGAAAGAGTGAAACCCAATGCGAAAATAGAGGAGGAATATAATAATTTAGAGAGAGAGTAACCCAATGTGAAAATAGAGGAGGAATGTAATTAATAATTTAGAGAGCAAGTAACCCAGTGTGAAAATAGAGGAAAAATTAAATTTATAAGTAAGAGAGAGAAAGTAATCAGTGTGTAAATAAAGGAATGTAAAAAAAAAGAGAATCAGAGAAACCCTGTGTGAAAATAGAGGAGGAAAGTAATTAATAAGTTAGAGAGAGCGCGAGTAACCCAGTGAGAAAATGGAGGAGGAATGTAATTAATAAATTAGAGAAAGTAACCCAGTGTGAAAATAGAGGAATGTAATTAATAAATTAGAGAGACAGAGTAACCCATTGTGAAATTGGAGGAGGAATGTAACTGATAAAATAGAGAGAGAAAGAGGGAGTAACCCAGTGTGAAAATAGAGGAGGAATGTAATTAACAAATTAGAGAGAGAGCAAATAAGTGTGAAACTAGAGGAGGCATGTAATTAATAAATTAGACAGAGAGTAGCCGACTGTGAAAATAGAGGAGGAATGTAATTATTAAGTAAGAGAGAGAGTAGTCAGTGTGAAAATAGAGGAAAGTAAAAAAAAAAAATATATAGAGAGAGAAACCCTATGTAAAAATAGAGGAGGTACGTAATTAATAAATTAGAGAGAGAGAGAGAGAAACCAGTGTGAAAATAGAGGTGGAAAGTAATGAATAAATGAGAGAAAATAAAACCCAGTGTCAAAAAAGAGGAGTAATTAATCAATAAATGAGAGAGAGAGAGAGAGAGAGGAACCCAGTGTGAAAATAGAGGAACGTAATTAATAAATTAGAGAGAGTAACCCTGTGTGAAAATATAGGAGCAATGTAATTGATAAATTACAGAAAGAGTGAAACCCAATGCAAAAATAGAGGAGGAATGTAATAATTTAGAGAGAGAGTAACCCAGTGTGAAAATAGAGGAGGAATGTAATTAATAAATTAGAGGGAGAGAGAGAGAAACCAGTGTGAAAATAGAGGCTGAATGTAATTAATAAATTAGAGAGAGTGCGAGTAACCCAGTGAGAAAATGGAGGCAAAATAAAAATAATAAATCAGAGGGAGCAACACAGCGTGAAAATAGAGGAGGAATGTAATTAATAAATTAGAGAGAGAGTGACCCAGTGTGAAAATAGAGGAGGAATGTAATTAATAAATTAGAGGGAGTGGCCCAGTGTGAAAATAGAGGAGGAATGTAATTAATAAATTAGAGAAAGTAACCCAGTGTGAAAATAGAGGAAAGTAATTAATAAATTAGAGAGACACAGTAACCCATTGTGAAATTGGAGGAGGAATGTAACTGATAAAATAGAGAGAGAAAGAGGGAGTAACCCAGTGTGTAAATAGAGGAGGAATGTAATTAACAAATTAGAGAGAGAGCAAATAAGTGTGAAACTAGAGGAGGCATGTAATTAATAAATTAGAGAGAGAGTAGCCGACTGTGAAAATACAGGAGGAATGTAATTAATAAGTAAGAGAGAGAGTAGTCAGTGTGAAAATAAAGGAAAGTAAAAATAAATGGAGAGAGAGAAACCCTGTGTGAAAATAGAGGAGGTACGTAATTAATAAATTAGAGAGAGAGAGAGAGAAACCAGTGTGAAAATAGAGGCTGAATGTAATTAATAAATTAGAGAGAGTGCGAGTAACCCAGTGAGAAAATGGAGGCAAAATAAAATTAATAAATCAGAGGGAGCAACCCAGCGTGAAAATAGAGGAGGAATGTAATTAATAAATTAGAGAGAGAGTGACCCAGTGTGAAAATAGAGGAGTAATTAATTAATAAATGAGAGAGAGAGAGGAACCCAGTGTGAAAATAGAGGAACATAATTAATAAATTAGAGAGAGTAACCCTGTGTGAAAATATAGGAGCAATGTAATTGATAAATTACAGAAAGAGTGAAACCCAATGCGAAAATAGAGGAGGAATGTAATAATTTAGAGAGAGAGTAACCCAGTGTGAAAATAGAGGAGGAATGTCATTAATAATTTAGAGAAAGAGCAACCCAGTGTGAAAATAGACATGGAATGTAATTAATAAATTAAAGAGAGACAGTGTAACCAAGTGTGAAGGTAAAGGAGGAATATAATTGATAAATTAGATAGAGAGAGTAATCAAATATGAAAATAGAGGAGGAATGTGATTACTAGATTAGGGAGCGAAAAAACCATTGTGAAAATACAGGAATTAATTACAAAATGAGAGAGATAGAGCAACTCATTGTGAAGATAGAGGAGGATTGTAATAACTAAATTAGAGCGAGAGACCCTGTCTGAAAATAGAAAAGGAATGTAATTAATAAATCAGAGAGAGAGAGAGAGAGTAACCTAGTGTGAAAATAGAGGAGGAATGTAATTAATAAATTAGAGAGAGAGAGAGAGACTAACCCAGTGCCAAAATAGAGGAGGATTGTAATAAATAAATTAGAGAGTGAGAGGGAGAGACCGTAATCCATTGTGAAAATAGAGCAGGAATGTACTTAATAAAATAGAGAGAGCAACCCAGTGTGAAAATGCAGCAGGTATGTAATTAATAAACTAGAGGGAGAGAGAGCAACCCAGTGTGAAAATAGAGGATGAATTTAATTAATAAATTAGAGAGAGTAACCCTGTGTGAAAATAGAGCAGGAATCTAAGTAATAAATTAGAGAGAGAGAAACCAATGTGAAGATAGAGGAGGAATTAATTAATAAATGAGGGAGAGAGCAAACCAGTTTGAAAATAGAGGAGGAATGTAATGAGTAAATTAGAGAGAGCCACCCAGTGTGAAAATAGAGGACGAAAGTAATTAATACATTAGAGAGAGTAACCCAGTGTGAAAATAGAGGAGGAATGTACTGAATAAGAGAGAGTGAGAAACGCATCCTGAAAATACAGGGGTAATGTAATTAATGAATTCAAGACAGACAGTAACCCCGTGTGAAAATAGAGGAGGATTGTAATTTATCAATTCAAGAGAGAAAGCAATCCAGTGCGACAATAGAGGAGGAATGTAATTAATAAATTAGAGAGAGCAACCCAGTGTGAAAATGGAGCAGGTATGTAATTAAATAAATTAGAGGAAGAGAGAGCAACCCAATGTGAAAATAGAGGAATGTAATTAATAAATTCGAGAGAGTAACCCTTTGTGAAAATACAGGAGCAATGTAAATAATAATTTAGAGAGAGAGAGTAACCCATTGTGAAAATAAGGGAGGAATGTAATAATTAAATTAGAGAGGGAGACTAATCAAGTGTGAAAATAGAGGAGGAATGTTATTAATAAATTAGAGAGAGGGAGAATAACTCAGTGTGAAAATAGAGGAAAATTGTATTTAATAAATTAGAGAGAGAGAGGGAGAGAAAGTAATGCAGTGTGAAAATAGAGGAGGAATGTAATTAATAAAATAGAGTGAGCAACCCAGTGTGAAAATGGAGCAGGTATGGAATTAATAAATTAAAGGAAGAGAGAGCAATCCAATGTGAAAGTAGAGGAGGAATATAATTACTAAATTAGAGATTAAACCAGTGTGAAAATAGAGGAGGAATTTACTTAATAAATTAGCGACAGAGAGAGAGAAACCAATCTGAAAATAGAGGAGGAATTAATTAATAAATGAGGGAGAGAGCAACCCAGTGTGAAAATAGAGGAGGAATGTAATGGTTAAATTAGAGAGTGTCCCAGTGTGAAAATAGAGGACGAATGTAATTAATACATTAGAGAGAGCAACCCCGTGTGAAAGTAGAAGACGAATGTAGTTAATTAACTAGAGAGAGAGAGAGATTAACACAGTGTGAAAGTAGAGGAGGAATTTAATTAATGAACTAAATAGAGAGAGAGTAACCCAGTGTGAAAATAGAGGATGAATGTAATTCATAAATGAGAGAGAAAGAACAACACAGTGTGAAAATACAGGAGGAATGTAATCCATAAATGAGAGAGAAAGAAAGCAGCCCAGTGTGAAAATAGGGGAGGAATGTAATTAATAAGGTAGAGAGAGAAACCCAGTGTGAAAATAGAGGAGGAAAGTAAGTAATAAATTTGAGAGAGTAACCCTGTGTGAAAATAAAGGAGCAATGTAAATAATAAATTAGAGAGAGCGAAACCCAGGGCGAAAATAGAGGAGGAATGTAATTCATAAATTAGAGAGAAAGAGAGCAACCCATTGTGAAAATAGATGAGGAATGTAAGTAATCAATTAGAGAGAGAGAGAGTAACACAGTGTGAAAATAGAGGAGGAATGTTATTAATAGATTAGAGAGAGAGAATAACCCAGTGTGAAAATAGAGGGATGTAGTTAATAAATTTGAGAGAGGGAGAGAAACCAATCTGAAAATAGGGAAGGAATTAATTAATAAATGAGGGAGAGAGCAACACAGTGTGAAAATAGAGGAGGAATGTAATTAATAAATTAGAGAGCAAGTAACCCAGTGTGAAAATAGAGGAGAAATTAAATTAATAAGTAAGAGAGAGAGAGTAATCAGTGTGAAAATAGAGGAACGTAAAAAAAAACAGAGAGAGAGAACCCCTGTGTGAAAATAGAGGAGGAAAGTAATTAATAAATTAGAGAGAGCGTGAGTAACCCAGTGAGAAAATGGAGGCAGAACATAATGCGTAAATCAGAGAGAGAGAACATAACGCAGTGTGAAAATAGAGGAGGAATGTAATTAATAAATTTGACAGAGTGACCCAGTGTGAAAATAGAGCAGGAATACATTTTATAAATTAAAGAGAGTGATCCAGTGTGAAAATAGAGGAATGTAATTAATAAATTAGAGAGACAGAGTAACCCATTGTGAAATTGGAGCAGGAATGTAACTGATAAAATAGAGAGAGAAAGAGGGAGTAACCCAGTGTGAAAATAGAGGAGGAATGTAATTAACAAATTAGAGAGAGAGCAAATAAGTGTGAAACTAGAGGAGGCATGTAATTAATAAATTAGAGAGAGAGTAGCCCACTGTGAAAATAGAGGAGGAATGAAATTAATCAGTAAGATAGAGAGTAGTCAGTGTGAAAATAGAGGAATGTAAAAAGAATTAGGGAGAGAGAGAAACCCTGTGTGAAAATAGAGGAGGAACGTAATTAATAAATTAGAGAGAGAGAGAGAGAGAAACCAGTGTGAAAATAGAGGCTGAATGTAATTAATAAATTAGAGAGAGTGCGAGTAACCCAGTGAGAAAATGGAGGCAAAAAAAAATTAATAAATCAGAGGGAGCAACCCAGCATGAAAATAGAGGAGGAATGTAATTAATAAATTAGAGAGAGAGTGACCCAGTATGAAAATAGAGGAGGAATGTAATGAATAAATTAGAGAGAGTAACCCATTGTGAAAATAGAGGAGTAATTAATTAATAAATGAGAGAGAGAGAGAGAGGAACCCAGTGTGAAAATAGAGGAACATAATTAATAAATTAGAGAGAGTAACCCTGTGTGAAAATATAGGAGCAATGTAATTGATAAATTACAGAAAGAGTGAAACCCAATGCGAACATAGAGGAGGAATGTAATAATTTAGAGAGAGAGTAACCCAGTGTGAAAGTAGAGGAGGAATGTCATTAATAATTTAGAGAAAGAGCAAACCAGAGTGAAAATAGACATGGAATGTAATTAATAAATTAAAGAGAGAGAGAGAGAGACTAACCCAGTGTCAAAAAAGAGGAGGATTGTAATAAATAAATTAGAGAGTGAGAGGGAGAGACCGTAATCCATTGTGAAAATAGAGGAGGATCGTACTTAATAAAATAGAGAGAGCAACCCAGTGTGAAAATGCAGCAGGTATGTAATTAATAAACTAGAGGGAGAGAGAGCAACCCAGTGTGAAAATAGAGGATGAATTTACTTAATAAATTAGGGAGAGAGCAACCCAGTGTGAAAATAGAGGAGGAATGTAATGGGTAAATTAGAGAGAGTGACCCAGTGTGAAAATAGAGGACGAATGTAATCAATAAATTAGAGAGAGCAAACCCGTGTGAAAGTAGAAGAGGAATGTAGTTAATTAACTAGAGAGAGAGAGAGAGATTAACCCAGTGTGAAAGTAGAGGAGGAATTTAATTAATGAACTAAATAGAGAGAGAGTAACCCAGTGTGAAAATAGAGGAAGAATGTAATTCGTAAATGAGAGAGAGAGAACAACCCAGTGTGAAAATACAGGAGGAATGTAATCCATAAATGAGAGAGAAAGAGAGCAGCCCAGTGTGAAAATAGGGGAGGAATGTAATTAATAAGGTAGAGAGAGAAACCCAGTGTGAAAATAGAGGAGGAATGTAATTAATAAATTTGAGAGAGTAACCCTGCGTGAAAATACAGGAGCAATGTAAATAATAAATTAGAGAGAGCGAAACCCATTGTGAAAATAGATGAGGAATGTAAGTAATCAATTAGAGAGAGAGAGAGTAATCCAGTGTGAAATTAGAGGAGGAATGTTATTAATAAATTAGAGAGAGAGAATAACCCAGTGTGAAAATAGAGGGATGTAATTAAAAAATTAGAAAGAGAGAGGGAGAGAAACCAATCTGAAAATAGGGAAGGAATTATTTAACAAATGAGGGAGAGAGCAACACAGTGTGAAAATAGAGGAGGAATGTAATTAATAAATTAGAAAGAGCAACCCTGTGTGAAAGTAGAAGAGGAATGCAGTTAATTAACTAGAGAGAGAGAGAGATTAACCCAGTGTGAAAGTAGAGGAGGAATTTAATTAATGAACTAAATAGAGAGAGAGTAACCCAGTGTGAAAATAGGGGAGGAATGTAATTAATAAGGTAGAGAGAGAAACCCAGTGTGAAAGTAGAGGAGGAATGTAATTAATAAATTTGAGAGAGTAACACTGTGTGAAAATACAGGAGCAATGTAAATAATAAATTAGAGAGAGCGAAACCCAGGGCGAAAATAGAGGAGGAATGTAATTCATAAATTAGAGAGAAAGAGAGCAACCCATTGTGAAAATAGATGAGGAATGTTAATAATCAATTAGAGAGAGAGAGTAACCCAGTGTGAAAATAGAGGAGGAATGCTAATAATAAATTAGAGAGAGAGAATAACCCAGTGTGAAAATAGAGGGATGTAATTAATAAATTAGAAAGAGAGAGGGAGAGAAACCAATCTGAAAATAGGGAAGGAATTATTTAACAAATGAGGGAGAGAGCAACACAGTGTGAAAATAGAGGAATGTAAAAAAAATAGAGAGAGAGACACTCTGTGTCAAAATAGAGGAGGAAAGTAATTAATAAATTAGAGAGAGCGCGAGTAACCCAGTGAGAAAATGGAGGCAGAACATAATTCATAAATCAGAGAGAGAGAAAGTAAGCCAGTGTGAAAATAGAGGAGGAATGTAGAGAATAAATTAGAGAGAGTGACCCAGTGTGAAAATAGAGCAGGAATACATTTAATAAATTAGAGAGAGCAACCCAATGTGAAAATAGAGGAATGTAATTAATAAATTAGAGAGACAGAGTAACCCATTGTGAAATTGGAGGAGGAATGTAACTGATAAAATAGAGAGAGAAAGAGGGAGTAACCCAGTGTGAAAATAGAGGAGGAATGTAATTAACAAATTAGAGAGAGAGCAAATAAGTGTGAAACTAGAGGAGGCATGTAACTAATAAATTAGAGAGAGAGTAGCCCACTGTGAAAATAGAGGAGGAATGAAATTAATCAGTAAGATAGAGAGTTGTCAGTGTGAAAATAGAGGAATGTAAAAAGAATTAGAGAGAGAGAGAAACCCTGTGTGAAAATAGAGGAGGAACGTAATTAATAAATTAGAGAGAGAGAGAGAGAGAAACCAGTGTGAAAATAGAGGCTGAATGTAATTAATAAATTAGAGAGAGTGCGAGTAACCCAGTGAGAAAATGGAGGCAAAATAAAATTAATAAATCAGAGGGAGCAACCCAGCGTGAAAATAGAGGAGGAATGTAATTAATAAATTAGAGAGAGAGTGACCCAGTATGAAAATAGAGGAGGAATGTAATGAATAAATTAGAGAGAGTAACCCATTGTGAAAATAGAGGAGTAATTAATTAATAAATGAGAGAGAGAGAGAGAGAGGAACCCAGTGTGAAAATAGAGGAACATAATTAATAAATTAGAGAGAGTAACCCTGTGTGAAAATATAGGAGCAATGTAATTGATAAATTACAGAAAGAGTGAAACCCAATGCGAACATAGAGGAGGAATGTAATAATTTAGAGAGAGTAACCCAGTGTGAAAATAGAGGAGGAATGTCATTAATAATTTAGAGAAAGAGCAAACCAGAGTGAAAATAGACATGGAATGTAATTAATAAATTAAAGAGAGACAGTGTAACCAAGCGTGAAAGTAGAGGAGGAATATAATTGATAAATTAGATAGAGAGAGTAATCAAATATGAAAATAGAGGAGGAATGTGATTAATAGATTAGAGAGAGACAAAACCATTGTGAAAATACAGGAATTAATTACAAAATGAGGGAGATAGAGCAACTCATTGTGAAGATAGAGGAGGATTGTAATAGCTAAATTAGAGCAAGAGACCCTGTCTGAAAATAGAAAAGGAATGTAATTAATAAATCAGAGAGAGAGAGAGAGTAACCTAGTGTGAAAATAGAGGAGGAATGTAATTGATAAATTAGAGAGAGAGAGAGAGAGAGAGACTAACCCAGTGTCAAAAAAGAGGAGGATTGTAATAAATAAATTAGAGAGTGAGAGGGAGAGACCGTAATCCATTGTGAAAATAGAGCAGGAATGTACTTAATAAAATAGAGAGAGCAACCCAGTGTGAAAATGCAGCAGGTATGTAATTAATAAACTAGAGGGAGAGAGAGCAACCCAGTGTGAAAATAGAGGATGAATTTAATTAATAAATTAGAGAGAGTAACCCTGTGTGAAAATAGAGCAGGAATCTAATTAATAAATTAGAGAGAGAGAAACCAATGTGAAGATAGAGGAGGAATTAATTAATAAATGAGGGAGAGAGCAAACCAGTTTGAAAATAGAGGAGGAATGTAATGAGTAAATTAGAGAGAGCCACCCAGTGTGAAAATAGAGGACGAAAGTAATTAATACATTAGAGAGAGTAACCCAGTGTGAAAATAGAGGAGGAATGTACTGAATAAGAGAGAGTGAGAAACGCATCCTGAAAATACAGGGGTAATGTAATTAATGAATTCAAGACAGACAGTAACCCCGTGTGAAAATAGAGGAGGATTGTAATTTATCAATTCAAGAGAGAAAGCAATCCAGTGTGACAATAGAGGAGGAATGTAATTAATAAATGAGAGAGAGCAACCCAGTGTGCAAATGGAGGAGGTATGTAATTAATAAATTAGAGGAAGAGAGAGCAACCCAGTGTGAAAATGGAGCAGGTATGTAATTAATAAATTAGAGGAAGAGAGTGCAACCCAATGTGAAAATAGAGGAATGTAATTAATAAATTCGAGAGAGTAACCCTTTGTGAAAATACAGGAGCAATGTAAATAATAATTTAGAGAGAGAGTAGCACATTGTGAAAATAAGGGAGGAATGTAATAATTAAATTAGAGAGGGAGACTAATCAAGTGTGAAAATAGAGGAGGAATGTTATTTCTAAATTAGAGAGAGAGTGAATAACCCAGTGTGAAAATAGAGGAAAATTGTATTTAATAAATTAGAGAGAGAGAGAGAAAGTAATGCAGTGTGAAAATAGAGGAGAAATGTAATTAATAAATGAGAGAGAGCAACCCAGTGTGAAAATGGAGCAGGTATGGAATTAATAAATTAGAGGAAGAGAGAGCAACCCAATGTGAAAATAGAGGAGGAATATAATTACTAAATTAGAGAGCAAACCAGTGTGAAAATAGAGGAGGAATTTAATTAATAAATTAGCGAGAGACAGAGAGAGAAACCAATCTGAAAATAGAGGAGGAATTAATTAATAAATGAGGGAGAGAGTGAATAACCCAGTGTGAAAATAGTGGAGGAATGTAATGGGTAAATTAGAGAGAGTGACCCAGAGTGAAAATAGAGGACGAATGTAATTAATAAATTAGAGAGAGCAACCCCGTGTGAAAGTAGAAGAGGAATGTAGTTAATTAACTAGAGAGAGAGAGAGATTAACCCAGTGTGAAAGTAGAGGAGGAATTTAATTAATGAACTAAATAGAGAGAGAGTAACCCAGTGAGAAAATGGAGGCAGAACATAATTCATAAATCAGAGAGAGAGAAAGTAACCCAGTGTGAAAATAGAGGAAGAATGTAATTCATAAATGAGAGAGAGAGAACAACCCAGTGTGAAAATACAGGAGGAATGTAATCCATAAATGAGAGAGAAAGAGAGCAGCCCAGTGTGAAAATAGGGGAGGAATGTAATTAATAAGGTAGAGAGAGAAACCCAGTGTGAAAATAGAGGAGGAGTGTAATTAATAAATTTGAGAGAGTAACCCTGTGTGAAAATACAGGAGCAATGTAAATAATAAATTAGAGAGAGCAAAACCCAGGGCGAAAATAGAGGAGGAATGTAATTCATAAATTAGAGAGAAAGAGAGCAACCCATTGTGAAAATAGATGAGGAATGTAAGTAATCAATTAGAGAGGGAGAGAGTAACCCAGTGTGAAAATAGAGGAGGAATGTTATTAATAAATTTTAGAGAGAGAATAATCCAGTGTGAAAATAGAGGGATGTAATTAATAAATTAGAGAGAGGGAGAGAAACCAATCTGAAAATAGGGAAGGAATTATTTAACAAATGAGGGAGAGAGCAACACAGTGTGAAAATAGACGAGGAATGTAATTAATAAATTAGAGAGCAAGTAACCCATTGTGAAAATAGAGGAGAAATTAAATTGATAAGTAAGAGAGAGAGAGTAATCAGTGTGAAAATAGAGGAATGTAAAAAAAATAGAGAGAGAGAAACGTTGTGTCAAAATAGAGGAGGAAAGTAATTAATAAATTAGAGAAAGCACGAGTAACCCAGTGAGAAAATGGAGGCAGAACATAATTCATAAATCAGAGAGAGAGAAAGTAACCCAGTGTGAAAATAGAGGAGGAATGTAATTAGTAATTTAGAGAGAGTGACCCAGTGTGAAAATAGAGCAGGAATACATTTAATAAATTAGAGAGAGTAACCCAGTGTGAAAATAGAGGAATGTAATTAATAAATTAGAGAGCAAGTAACCCAGTGTGAAAATAGAGGAGAAATTAAATTAATAAGTAAGAGAGAGAGAGTAATCAGTGTGAAAATAGAGGAATATAAAAAAAACAGAGAGAGAGAGAGAACCCCTGTGTGAAAATAGAGGAGGAAAGTAATTAATAAATTAGAGAGAGCATGAGTAACCCAGTGAGAAAATGGAGGCAGAACATAATTCGTAAATCAGAGAGAGAGAACGTAACCCAGTGTGAAAATAGAGGAGGAATGTAATTAATAAATTTGACAGAGTGACCCAGTGTGAAAATAGAGCAGGAATACATTTAATAAATTAGAGAGAGTAATCCAGTGTGCTAATAGAGGAATGTAATTAATAAATTAGAGAGACAGAGTAACCCATTGTGAAAATGGAGGAGGAATGTAACTGATAAAATAGAGAGAGAAAGAGGGAGTAACCCAGTGTGAAAATAGAGGAGGAATGTAATTAACAAATTAGAGAGAGAGCAAATAAGTGTGAAACTAGAGGAGGCATGTAATTAATAAATTAGAGTGAGACAAAACCATTGTGAAAGAGGGAGTAACCCACTGTGAAAATAGAGGAGGAATGAAATTAATCAGTAAGATAGCGAGTAGTCAGTGTGAAAATAGAGGAATGTAAAAAGAATTAGAGAGAGAGAGAAACCCTGTGTGAAAATGGAGGAGGAACGTAATTAATAAATTAGAGAGAGAGAGAGAGAGAAACCAGTGTGAAAATAGAGGCTGAATGTAATTAATAAATTAGAGAGAGTGCGAGTAACCCAGTGAGAAAATGGAGGCAAAAAAAATTAATAAATCAGAGGGAGCAACCCAGCGTGAAAATAGAGGAGGAATGTAATTAATAAATTAGAGAGAGAGTGACCCAGTATGAAAATAGAGGAGGAATGTAATGAATAAATTAGAGAGAGTAACCCATTGTGAAAATAGAGGAGTAATTAATTAATAAATGAGAGAGAGAGAGAGGAACCCAGTGTGAAAATAGAGGAACATAATTAATAAATTAGAGAGAGTAACCCTGTGTGAAAATATAGGAGCAATGTAATTGATAAATTACAGAAAGAGTGAAACCCAATGCGAAAATAGAGGAAGAATGTAATAATTTAGAGAGAGGGTAACCCAGTTTGAAAATAGAGGAGGAATGTCATTAATAATTTAGAGAAAGAGCAAACCAGAGTGAAAATAGACATGGAATGTAATTAATAAATTAAAGAGAGACAGTGTAACCAAGCATGAAAGTAGAGGAGGAATATAATTGATAAATTAGATAGAGAGAGTAATCAAATATGAAAATAGAGGAGGATTGTGATTAACAGATTAGAGAGAGACAAAACCATTGTGAAAATACAGGAATTAATTACAAAATGAGGGAGATAGAGCAACTCATCGTGAAGATAGAGGAGGATTGTAATAACTAAATTAGAGCAAGAGACCCTGTCTGAAAATAGAAAAGGAATGTAATTAATAAATCGGAGAAAGAGAAAGTAACCTAGTGTGAAAATAGAGGCGGAATGTAATTAATAAATTAGAGAGAGAGAGAGAGAGACTAACCCAGTGTCAAAAAAGAGGAGGATTGTAATAAATAAATTAGAGTGTGAGAGGGAGAGACCGTAATCCATTGTGAAAATAGAGGAGGAATGTACTTAATAAAATAGAGAGAGCAACCCAGTGTGAAAATGCAGCAGGTATGTAATTAATAAACTAGAGGGAGAGAGAGCAACCCAGTGTGAAAATAGAGGATGAATTTAATTAATAAATTAGAGAGAGTAACCCTGTGTGAAAATAGAGCAGGATTCTAAGTAATAAATTAGAGAGAGAGAAACCAATGTGAAGATAGAGGAGGAGTTAATTAATAAATGAGGGAGAGAGCAAACCAGTTTGAAAATAGAGGAGGAATGTAATGAGTAAATTAGAGAGAGCCACCCAGTGTGAAAATAGAGGACGGAAGTAATTAGTACATGAGAGAGAGTAACCCAGTGTGAAAATAGAGGAGGAATGTACTGAATAAGAGAGAGTGAGAAATGCATCCTGAAAATACAGGGGTAATGTAATTAATGAATTCAAGACAGACAGTAACCCCGTGTGAAAATAGAGGAGGATTGTAATTTATCAATTCAAGAGAGAAAGCAATCCAGTATGACATTAGAGGAGGAATGTAATTAATAAATGAGAGAGAGCAACCCAGTGTGGAAATGGAGCAGGTATGTAATTAATAAATTAGAGGAAGATAGAGCAACCCAATGTGAAAATAGTGGAATGTAATTAATAAATTCGAGAGAGTAACCCTTTGTGAAAATACAGGAGCAATGTAAATAATAATTTAGAGAGAGAGAGTAACCCATTGTGAAAATAAGGGAGAAATGTAATAATTAAATTAGAGAGGGAGACTAATCAAGTGTGAAAATAGAGGAGGAATGTTATTTCTAAATTAGAGAGAGAGTGAATAACCCAGTGTGAAAATAGAGGAAAATTGTATTTAATAAATCAGAGAGAGAGGGAGAGAAAGTAATGCAGTGCGAAAATAGAGGAGGAATGTAATTAATAAAATAGAGTGAGCAACCCAGTGTGAAAATGGAGCAGGTATGGAATTAATAAATTAGAGGAAGAGAGAGCAACCCAATGTGAAAATAGAGGAGGAATATAATTACTAAATTAGAGAGTAAACCAGTGTGAAAATAGAGGAGGAATTTAATTAATAAATTAGCAAGAGAGAGAGAAACCAATCTGAAAATAGAGGAGGAATTAATTAATAAATGAGGGAGAGAGCAACCCAGTGTGAAAATAGAGGAGGAATGTAATGGGTAAATTAGAGAGAGCAACCCCGTGTGAAAGTAGAAGAGGAATGTAGTTAATTAACTAGAGAGAGAGAGAGATTAACCCAGTGTGAAAGTAGAGGAGGAAATTAATTAATGAACTAAATAGAGAGAGAGTAACCCAGTGTGAAAATAGAGGAGGAATGTAATTAATAAATTTGAGAGAGTAACCCTGTGTGAAAATACAGGAGCAATGTAAATAATAAATTAGAGAGAGCGAAACCCAGGGCGAAAATAGAGGAGGAATGTAATTCATAAATTAGAGAGAAAGAGAGCAACCCATTGTGAAAATAGATGAGGAATGTAAGTAATCAATTAGAGAGAGAGAGTAACCCAGTGTGAAAATAGAGGAGGAATGTTATTAATAAATTAGAGAGAGAGAATAACCCAGTGTGAAAATAGAGGGATGTAATTAATAAATTAGAAAGAGAGAGGGAGAGAAACCAATCTGAAAATAAGGAAGGAATTATTTAACAAATGAGGGAGAGAGCAACACAGTGTGAAAATAGAGGAGGAATGTAATTAATAAATTAGAGAGCAAGTAACCCATTGTGAAAATAGAGGAGAAATTAAATTAATAAGTAAGAGAGAAAGAGTAATCAGTGTGAAAATAGAGGAATGTAAAAAAAATAGAGAGAAACCCTGTGTCAAAATAGAGGAGGAAAGTAATTAATAAATTAGAGAGAGCGTGAGTAACCCAGTGAGAAAATGGAGGCAGAACATAATTCATAAATCAGAGAGAGAGAACGTAACCCAGTGTGAAAATAGAGGAGGAATGTAATTAATAAATTAGAGAGAGTGACCCAGTGTGAAAATAGAGGAGGAATACAATTAATAAATTAGAGAGATTAACCCAGTGTGAAAATAGAGGAATGTAATTAATAAATTAGAGAGACAGAGTAACCCATTGTGAAATTGGAGGAGGAATGTAACTGATAAAATAGAGAGAGAAAGAGGGAGTAACCCAGTGTGAAAATAGAGGAGGAATGTAATTAACAAATTAGAGAGAGAGCAAATAAGTGTGAAACTAGAGGAGGCATGTAATTAATAAATTAGAGAGAGTAGCCCACTGTGAAAATAGAGGAGGAATGAAATTAATAAGTAAGACAGAGAGTAGTCAGTGTGAATATAGAGGAATGTAAAAAGAAGTAGAGAGAGAGAGAAACCCTGTGTGAAAATAGAGGAGGAACATAATTAATAAATTAGAGAGAGAGAGAGAGAGAAACCAGTATGAAAATAGAGGCTGAATGCAATTAATAAATTAGAGAGAGTGCGAGTAACCCAGTGAGAAAATGGAGGCAAAATAAAATTAATAAATCAGAGGGAGCAACCCAATGTGAAAATAGAGGAGGAATGTAATGAATAAATTAGAGTAACCCATTGTGAAAATAGAGGAGTAATTAATTAATAAATGAGAGAGAGAGAGAGGTACCCAGTGTGAAAATAGAGGAACATAATTAATAAATTAGAGAGAGTAACCCTGTGTGAAAATATAGGAGCAATGTAATTGATAAGTTACAGAAAGAGTGAAACCCAATGCCAAAATAGAGGAGGAATGTAGTAATTTAGAGAGAGAGTAACCTAGTGTGAAAATAGAGGAGGAATGTCATTAATAATTTAGAGAAAGAGCAAACCAGAGTGAAAATAGATATGGAATGTAATTAATAAATTAAAGAGAGACAGTGTAACCAAGTGTGAAAGTAGAGGAGGAATATAATTGATAAATTAGATAGAGTAATCAAATATGAAAATAGAGGAGGAATGTGATTAATAGATTAGAGAGAGAAAAAACCATTGTGAAAATACAGGAATTAATTACAAAATGAGGGAGATAGAGCAACTCATTGTGAAGATAGGGGAGGATTGTAATAATTAAATTAGAGCAAGAGACCCTGTCTGAAAATAGAAAAGGAATGTAATTAATAAATCAGAGAGAGAGAGAGAGTAACCTAGTGTGAAAATAGAGGAGGAATGTAATTAATAAATTAGAGAGAGAGAGAGAGACTAACCCAGTGTCAAAAAAGAGGAGGATTGTAATAAATAAATTAGAGAGTGAGAGGGAGAGACCATAATCCATTGTGAAAATAGAGGAGGAATGTACTTAATAAAATAGAGAGAGCAACCCAGTGTGAAAATGCAGCAGGTATGTAATTAATAAACTAGAGGGAGAGAGAGCAACCCAGTGTGAAAATAGAGGATGAAGTTAATTAATAAATTAGAGAGAGTAACCCTGTGTGAAAATAGAGCAGGAATCTAATTAATAAATTAGAGAGAGAGAAACCAATGTGAAGATAGAGGAGGAATTAATTAATAAATGAGGGAGAGAGCAAACCAGTTTGAAAATAGAGGAGGAATGTAATGAGTAAATTAGAGAGAGCCACCCAGTGTGAAAATAGAGGACGAAAGTAATTAATACATTAGAGAGAGTAACCCAGTGTGAAAATAGAGGAGGAATGTACTGAATAAGAGAGAGTGAGAAACGCATCCTGAAAATACAGGGGTAATGTAATTAATGAATTCAAGACAGACAGTAACCCCGTGTGAAAATAGAGGAGGATTGTAATTTATCAATTCAAGAGAGAAAGCAATCCAGTGTGACATTAGGGGAGGAATGTAATTAATGAATGAGAGAGAGCAACCCAGTGTGAAAATGGAGCAGGTATGTAATTAATGA
Organism: Carcharodon carcharias; assembly: GCF_017639515.1. Classification (NCBI taxonomy): domain Eukaryota; kingdom Metazoa; phylum Chordata; class Chondrichthyes; order Lamniformes; family Lamnidae; genus Carcharodon; species Carcharodon carcharias. Next base: position 2,482,851 of record NW_024470635.1, on the reverse strand, counting down.
ATTAGAAGAAGAGAGAGCAACCCAATGTGAAAATAGAGGAATGTAATTAATAAATTCGAGAGAGTAACCCTTTGTGAAAATACAGGAGCAATGTAAATAATAATTTAGAGAGAGACAGTAACCCATTGTGAAAATAAGGGAGGAATGTAATAATTAAATTAGAGAGGGAGACTAATCAAGTGTGAAAATAGAGGAGGAATGTTATTAATAAATTAGAGAGAAAGAATGACCCAGTGTGAAAATAGAGCGATGTAATTAATAAATTAGAAGGAGAGAGGGAGAGAAACCAATCTGAAAATAGGGAAGGAATTAATTAACAAATGTGGGAGAGAGCAACACAGTGTGAAAATAGAGGAGGAAAGTAATAAATAAATTAGAGAGAGATAGTAACCCAGTGTGAAAATGGAGGAGGAATGTAATTAATAAATTACAGAGAGAGAGTTACCCAGTGTGACAATGGAGGAGGAATGGAATTAATAAATTAGAGCAAAGAGATAATCCTGGTGTGAAAATTGAGGAGGAATGTAATTAATAAATTAGAGAGAGAGAGAGAAAATCCAACCTGAAAATAGAGGAGGAATTAATTAATGAATGAGGGAGAGAGCAAAACAGTGTGAAAATAGCAGAGGAATGTAATAGGTAAATTAGAGAGACCGACCCAATGTGAAAATAGAGGAGGAATGTACTGAATAAGAGAGAGTGAGAAATGCATCCTGAAAATAGAGGGGTAATGTAATTAATAAATTCAAGACAGATAGTAACCGAGTGTGAAAATGGAGGAGGAATGGAATTAATAAATTAGAGAGAGATTTACCCAGTGTGAAAGTAGAGGAGGAATGTAATTAATGAAGTAGATAGAGAGAGAGTAACCCATTGTGAAAATAGAGGAGGAATGTGATTCATAATTGAGAGAGAGAACAACCCAGTGTAAAAATAGAGGAGGAATGTAATTAATAAATTCGAGAGAGTAACCCTGTGTGAAAATACAGGAGCAATGAAAATAATAAATTAGAGAGAGAGCGAAACCCAGGGCGAAAGTAGAGGAGGAACATAATAATTTAGAGTGAGATTAACCCATTGTGAAAATAGACATGGATTGCAATTTATAAATTAGAGAGTGAGAGTGTAACCCAGTGTGAAAGTAGAGGAGGAATATAATTAATAAATTAGAGAGTGAGAGTAATCAAATGTGAAAATAGAGGTGGAATGTGATTATTATATTAGAGAGAGAAAAACCCAGTGTGAAAAGAGTGGAAGAATTAATTAATAAATGAGAGAGAACGCGCAACCCAGTGCGAAGATAGAGGAGCAATGTAATGAGTAAATCAGAGAGTGACCCTCTGTGAAAATAGAGAAGGAATGTAATTAATAAAACAGAGAGAGACGGTAATCTAGTGTGAAAATAGATGAGGAATGTAAGTAATAAAGTGGAGAGAGAGAGAGTAACCCAGTGTGAAAATAGTAAAGGAATGTAACTAATATGTGAGAGAGAGAGAGAGAGAGCGTCCCTGTGTTAAAATAGAGGAGGAATGTAATTAATAAATTAGAGAGTGAGCAACCCAGTGTGAAAACAGAGAGGGAGCCTAATTAACAAATGAGGGAGAGAGTAGCCCTGTGTGAAAAAAGAGGAAGAATGTAATTAATAAATTAGAGAGGGAGAGTAATCAAGGGTGAAAATAGAAGAGGAATGGTATTAATGAATTAGAGAGAGAGAATTACCCAATGTGAAAATAGAGGAGGGATGTAATTAAGAAATTCAAGAGAGAGAGACTAACCCAGCATCAAAACAGAGGTGGATTGTAATTAATAAATTAGAGAGAGAGAGGGAGAGACAGTAACCCAGTGTGAAAATAGAGGAGGACTTTAATTAATAAATTAGAGAGAGAGAAAACCACTTTGACAATAGAGGAGGAATGTAATGGGTAAATTAGAGAGCGAGAAACCCAGTGTGAAAATAGAGGAGAAATGTAATTAATAAAATAGAGAGAGCAACCTAGTGTGAAAATGGAGGAGGTATGTAATTAATAAATTAGAGGAAGAGAGATCAACCCAGTGTGAAATTAGAGGAGGAATTTAATTAATAAATTAATTATTTAATAAATTAGAGAGAGAGATAGAGAGACCAATTTGAAAGGAGTGGAGGAATTAATTAATAAATGAGGGAGAGAGCAAACCTGTGTGAAAATAGAGGAGGAATGTAATAAGTAAATTAGAGAGAGCAACCCCGTATGAAAACATAGGAGGAATAAGAGAGAGTGAGAAACGCATCCTGAAAATAGAGGGGCAATGTAATTAATAATTTTGAAACAGTAACCCAGTGTGAAAATAGAGGAGAAATGTAATTATTAAATTAGAGAGAGTGAGAGAGAGCAATGCATTGTGAAAATGGAGGAGGAATGGACTTAATAAATGAGAGAGAGAGAGTAAAAAGGTGTGACAATAGAGCAGGAATTTAATTAATAAATTTGAGAGAGATTAACCCAGTGTGAAAGTAGAGGAGGAATCTAATTAATGAACTAGATAGAGAGGGAGTAGACCAGTGTGAAAATGGAGGAGGAATGTCATTAATAATTTAGAGAGAAAGAGCAACCCAGTGTGAAAATAGACATGGAACATAATTAATAAATTAGAGAAAGAGAGTAATCGAATGTGAAAATAGAGGAGGAATGTGATTAATATATGAGAGAGAGAAAAACCCAGTGTGAAAATAGGAGGAATTAATTAATAAATGAGAGAGATAGAACAACCCAGAAAATAGAGGTGGAATATATTTGATAAATTAGAGAGAGAGAGAGCAATCCATTGCGAAAATAGAGGAGGAATCTAATCAATAAATTAGAGAGAGAGAGACCCATTGTGAAATCAGAGGAGGAATGTTTTTAGTAAATTAGAGAGAGAGAGCAACCCATTGTGAAAATGGAGGAGGAATGTAATTAATAAATTAGAGAAAGAGGGAGAGCAACCCATTGTGAAAATGGAGGAGGAATGTAATTAATAAATTAGAGAAAGAGAGAGAGCAACTCAGTGTGAAAATGGAGGATGAATGTAATTTACAAATTAGAGAGAGCAACCCAGTGTGAAAATAGAGGAGGAATGTAATTAACAAATTAGAGACAGATGCTGAAAATAGGGAAGGAATATATTTAATAATTTAGAGAGATAGAGCAACACAGTGTGAACAAAGAGATGGAATGTAATTAATAAATTAGAGGGAGAGAAAAAAACCTAGTGTAAAAATGGAGGAGGAATGTACTTAATAAAATAGAGAGAGCAACCAAGTGTGTAAAGAGAGGAAAAGTGTAATTAATGAAATAGAGAGAAAAACCCAGTGTGAAGATAGATGAGGAATGTAATGACAAAATTAGAGAGACTCTGTGTGAAAATAGAGAAGGAATGTAATTAATAGATCAGGGAGAGAGAGAGAGTAACCCAGTGTGAAAATAGAGAAGGAATGTAATTAATAAACGAGAGAGAGAGTCCCAGTGTCAAAATAGTTGAGGAATGTAATTAATAAATTAGAGAGAGAGAGAGAGAAAGTAACACAGTGTGAAAATAGAGGAGAAATGTAATTAACAAATTAGAGAGAGAGGGGGAGAGACAGTAATCAAATGTGAAAATAGCGGTGGAATGTAATTAATAAATTAGAGCAAACCAGTGTGAAAATAGAGGAGGAATTTAAGTAATACATTAGAGTGAATAACCTGGTGTGAAAATAGAGGAGGAATCTAATTTTAAATTAGAGAGAGAATGAGAAACCAATGTGAAAATAGAGGACAAATTAATTAATAAATGAGGGAGGGAGCAACCCAGTGTGAAAATTGAGGAGGAATGTAATGAGTAAATTAGTGAGAGAGACCCAGTGTGAAAATAAAGGAGGAATGTACTGAATCCGAGAAAGTGAGAAACATATCCTGGAAATAGAGGGGTAATACACTTAATAAATTCGAGGCAGATAAAACGCCAGTGTGAAAATAGAGGAGGAATGTAATTACTAAATGAGAGAGAGAGAGAGCAACCCAGTGTGAAAATGGAGGGGGAATGTAATTAATAAATTAGAGAGAGAGATAGTGAAACCCAGTGTGACAATAGATGAGGAAAGTAATTAATAAATTATGGAGAGTAACCCTGTGTGAAAATATAGGAGCAATTTAATTAATAAATTAGAGAGAGAGAGATCCAATGTGAAATCAGAGGAGGAATGTTTTTAATAAATTAGAGACAGAGAGCAACCCATTGTGAAAATGAAGGAGGAATGTAATTAATAAATTAGAGGGAGTGCGAGCAACCCAGTGTGAAAAGAGAGATGGAATGTATTTACTAAATTAGAGAGAGAGAAACCTAGTGTAAAATAGAGGAGAAATGTTTTCATTACATTAGAGAGTGAGAGCAAACAAGTGCGAATAGAGAGGAGGAATGTAATTAATAAAATAGAGGGAGCAACCCAGTGTGAAAATGGAGCAGGTATGTAATTAATAAATTAGAGGGAGAGATAGCAACCCAATGTGAAAATAGCGAACAAATGTAGTTAATAAATTAGAAAGAGAGCAACCCATTATGAAAACCAAGGAGGAATATAATTCATAAATTAGAGAAAAAGAGAGCAACCCAGTGAGAAAGCAGAGGAGGAAGTTAATTAATAAAATAAAGACACAGGAACCCAGTGTGAAAATAGAGGAGGAATTAATTAATAAATGAGAGAGAGAGGGAGAAACCCATTGTGAAAATAGAGGAGGAATCTGATTAATAAATCAGAGAGAGAGAGCGAAACCCAGTGTGAAAATAGAGGAGGAATGTAATTAATAAATTAGAGAGCGAGGGAGAGAGTAACCCAGTGTGAACATAGGGAAACAATGTAATTACCAATTGAGAGAGAGAGAGAGAGTGTGTAACCCAGTGTGGAAATAGAGGAGTAATTAATTAGTAAATGAGAGAGAGAGGGAGCAACACTGTGCGAAAATGGAGGAGGAATGTAATAATTTAGAGAGAGAGAGTAATATAATGTGAAAATAGAGGAGGAATGTAATTAATCAATCAGAGAGAAAGTAAAGCAGTGTGAAAATAGAGGAGTAATTAATTAATATTTGAGAGAGAGAGAGCAACTCAGTGTGAAAATAGAGGAGGAATGTAATTAATAAATTAGAGAGAGAAAACCCAGTGTGAAGATAGATAAGGAATGTAATGTCTAAATCAGAGAGAGAGACCCTGTGTTAAAATAGAGAAGGAATCTATTTAATAACTCAGCGAGAGAGAGATAGTAACTCAGTGTGAAAATAGAGAAGGAATGTAATTAATAAACTAGAGAGAGAGAGAGTAACCCAGGGTCAAAATAGAGGAGGGATGTATTTAATAACTTAGTGAGAGAGAGGGAGAGAGAGAAAAAAAGTGTGAAAATAGAGGAGGAATGCTATTCATAAATTAGAGAGAGAGTGAGTAACCAAGTATGAAAATAGAGGAGCAATGTAATTAATAAATTAGAGAGAGATAGAGAAACCCAGTGTGAAAATAGAGGAGGAATGTTATTTATAAATTAGAGAGACAGGGTAACCATGTGTGAAAATAGATGAGGAAAGTAATTAATAAATTAGAGAGCCATAGAGAGAAAGAGAGGGAAAAACCCATTGTGAAAATAGGGGAGGAATGTAATTAAAATATTGGAGAGAGATAGAGTAACCCAGTGTGATAATAGAGGAGGAACGTTATTTATAAGTTAGAGAGGCAGAATAACCAAGTGTGAAAATAGAGGAGGAATGTAATTAATAAATTAGAGAGAGAGAGAGTAACCCTTGGAGAAAATAGAGGAGGAATATAATAAATAGAGAGAGAGAGAGAGTATCCCAGTGTGAAAATAGGGGAGGAAGGTGATTAATAAATTAAAGAGGGAGAGAGTAACTGAGTGTGAATATAGAGGAGTAATTAATTAATAAATGAGAGAGAGCAACACTGTGCGAAATTGGAGGAAGAATGTAATAATTTAGAGGGAGAGAGTAACGCAGTATGAAAATAGACATGGAATATAATTAATAAATTAGACAGAGAGAGTAATCAAATGTGAAAATAGAGGAGGAATGTAATTAATTAATTAGAGAGAGAGGAAACCAGTGTGAAATTAGAGGAGTAATTAATTAATATTTGGAAAAAGAAAGCAACTCAGTGTGGAAATAGAGGAGGAATGTAATTAATAAGTTAGAGAAAGAAAAACCCAGTGTGAAGATAGATGAGGAATGTAATGACTAAATTAAAGAGAGAGACACTGTGTGAATATAGAGAAGGAATGTATTTAATAAATCAAAGAGAGAGAGAGTAAGCCAGTGTGAAAATAAAGAAGGAATGTAATTAATAAATGAGAGAGAGAGAGAGAGAGAGAGTCCCAGTATTAAAATAGAGGGGGAATGTAATTAATAAATTAGAGAGAGAGAGAGAGAGAGAGAGTAACCCAGTGTCAAAATAGAGGAGGAATGTAATTAATAAATTAGAGAGAGAGATGGAAAGAGAGTATCCCAGTGTGAAAATAGAGGAGGAATGTAATTAATAAATTAGAGAGACAGAAAGAGAGAGAGAAAAACCCAGTGGGAAAATAGTGGAGGAATGCTATTGATAAAATAGAGAGAGAGTGAGTAACCAACTATGAAAATAGAGGAGCAATGTAATTAATAATTTAGAGAGAGATCGAGAAACCCAGTGTGAAAATAGAGGAGGAATGTAATTAAAATATTAGAGAGAGATAGAATAACCCAGTGTGATAATAGAGGAGGAATGTTATTTATACATTAGAGGGAAAGAGTAACCAAGTGTGAAAATAGAGGAGGAATGTAGTTAATTAATGAGAGAGAGAGCGAGAGTAACCCATGTGAAAATAGAGGAGGAATATAATTAATAAATTAGAATGAGAGAGAGAGAGAGAGATTATCCCAGTGTGAAAATAGGGGAGGAATGTAATTACTAAATTAGAGAGAGAGTAACCCAGTGTGAAAATAGAGGAGTAATTAATTAATAAATGAGGGTGAGCAACACTGTGCGAAAATGGAGGAGGAATGGAATAATTTAGAGAGAGAGTACCGAGTGTGAAAATAGACATGGAATATAATTAATAAATTAGAGAGAGAGAGAGTAACACAGTGTGAAAATAGAGGAGGAATGTAATTAATAAATTAAAGAGAGAGTAACACAGTGTGAAAATAGAGGAGGAATGTAATGACAAAATCAGAGAGAGAGACCTTGTATGAAAATGAAGAAGTAATGTAATTAATAAATCTGAGAGAGAGAGAGTAAACCAGTGTGAAAATAGAGAAGGAATGTAATTAATAAATGAGAGAGAGAGAGAGTCTCAGTGTTAAAATAGAGGAGGAATGTAATTAATAAATTAGAGGGAGAGGGAGAGACAGTAACCCAGTCTGAAATTAGAGCAAGAATGTAATTAATAAATTAGAGAGACAGAGAGAGAGAGAGAGAGAAATCCAGTGTGAAAATAGAGGAGAAATGCAATTTATAAATTATAGAGTGCGAGAGAGAGAGAGAGAGTGAGAGAGTAACCCCGTCTGAAAATAGAGAAGGAATGTAATTAACAAATTAGAGACAGAAAGTGAAAATGGGGAAGGAATATATTTAATAATTTAGAGAGATAGAGCAACACAGTGTGAACAAAGAGATGGAATGTAGCTATGAAATTAGAGAGAGAGAGAGAAAGCTAGTGTAAAAATGGAGGAGGAATGTATTTAATAAAATAGAGAGAGCACGCAAGTGTGTATAGAGAGGAGGAATGTAATTAATAAAATTGAGAGAAAAACCCAGTTTGAAGATAGATGAGGAATGTAATGACTAAATTAGAGAGAGAGAGACACTGTGTGAAAATAGAGAAGGAATGTAATTAATGAAACAGAGAGACAGAGTAATCTAGTGTAAAAATAGATGAGGAATGTAAGTAATAAAGTGGAGAGAGAGAGAGAGAGTAACCCAGTGTGAAAATGGTGAAGAAATGTAACTAACATATGTGAGAGAGAGAGAGAGAGAGAGAGAGAGTCCCAGTGTTAAAATAGAGGAGGAATGTAATTAATAAATTAGAGAGTGAGCAACCCAGTGTGAAAATGGAGGAGGAGACTAATAACAAATGAGGGAGAGAGTAACCCAGTGTGAATATAGAGGAGGAATTTAATTAATAAATTAGAGAGAGAGAGAGAAACCTATTTGAAAACAGAGGAGGAATTAATTAATAAATGAGGGAGAGAGCAAACCTGTGTGAAAATAGAGGAGGAATGTAATGAGTAAATTAGAGAGAGCAACCCCGTGTGAAAATAGAGGAGGAATGTACTGAATACGAGAAAGTGAGAAACGCATTCTGAAAATAAAGGGGCAATGTAATTAATAATTTTGAAACAGTAACCCAGTGTGAAAATAGAGGAGTAATGTAATTAATAAATTAGAGAGAGTGAGAGAGAGCAATGCATTGTGAAAATGGTGGAGGAATGTCATTAATAATTTGGAGAGAAAGAGCAACCCAGTGTGCAAATAGACATGGAATATGATTAATAAATTAGAGAAAGAGAGTAATCAAATGTGAAAATAGAGGAGGAATATGATTAATATATGAGAGAAAAACCCAGTGTGAAAATAGGAGGAATTAATTAATAAATGAGAGTGATAGAGCAACCCAGTGTGAAAATAGAGGAGGAATCTAATTAACAAATGAATGAGAGAGAGAGAGCGACCCAGTGTTAACATAGAGGAGGAATGTAATTAATAAATTAGAGAGAGAGACCCAGTGTGAAATCAGAGGAGGAATGTTTTTAATAAATTAGAGAGAGAGAGCAACCCATTGTGAAAATGGAGGATGAATGTAATTAATAAATTAGAGAGAGAGAGAGAGAGCAACTCAGTGTGAAAATAGAGGAGGGATGTAATTGAAAAATTAGAGAGAGCAACCCAGTGTGAAAATAAAGGAGGAATGTAATTTACAAATTAGAGACAGATAGTGAAAATAGGGAAGGAATATATTTAATAATTTAGAGAGATAGAGCAACACAGTGTGAACCAAGAGATGGAATGTAATTAATAAATTAGAGAGAGAGAAAAAAAGCTAGTGTAAAAATAGAGGAGGAATGTACTTAATAAAATAGAGAGAGCAACCAAGTGTGTAAAGAGAGGAGGAATGTAATTAATGAAATAGAGAGAAAAACCCAGTGTGAAGATAGATGAGGAATGTAATGACAAAATTAGAGAGAGAGACTCTGTGAAAATAGAGAAGGAATATAATTAATAAATCAGGGAGAGAGAGAGAGTAACCCAGTGTGAAAATAGAGAAGGATGTAATTAATAAATGAGAGAGAGAGAGAGGCCCAGTGTCAAAATAGACGAGGAATGTAAATAATAAATTAGCGAGGGGGAGAGACAGTAACTCAGTGTGAAAATAGAGGAGGAATGGAATTAATAAAATAGAGCAACCCAGTGTGAAAATGGAGCAAGTATGTAAGTAATAAATTGAAGGGAGAGAGGGCAACCCAGTGTGAAAAAAGAGGAGGAATTTAAGTAATAAATTAGAGTGAATAACCCAGTGTGAAAATAGAGGAGGAATCTAATTTACAAATTAGAGAGAGAATGAGAAACCAATGTGAAAATAGAGGATGAATTAATTAATAAATGAGGGAGAGAGCAACCCAGTGTGAAAATTGAGGAGGAATGTAATGAGTAAATTAGTGAGAGAGACCCAGTGTGAAAATAGAGGAGGAATGTACTGAATACAAGAGAGTGAGAAATGTATCCTGGAAATAGAGGGGTAATATAATTAATAAATTCAAGACAGATAGTAACTCAGTGTGAAAATAGAGGAGTAATGTAATTAATAAATGAGAGACAGACAGAGAGAGCAACCCAGTGTGAAAATGGAGGAGGAATGGAATTAATAAATTAGAGAGAGAGAGAGAGAAACCCAGTGTGACAATAGAGGAGGAAAGTAATTAATAAATTATGGAGAGTAACCCTGTGTGAAAATATAGGAGCAATTTAATTAATAAATTAGAGAGAGAGAGATCCAATGTGAAATCAGAGGAGGAATGTTTTTAATAAATTAGAGACAGAGAGCAACCCATTGTGAAAATGAAGGAGGAATGTAATTAATAAATTAGAGGGAGTGCGAGCAACCCAGTGTGAAAAGAGAGATGGAATGTATTTACTAAATTAGAGAGAGAGAAACCTAGTGTAAAATAGAGGAGAAATGTTTTCATTACATTAGAGAGTGAGAGCAAACAAGTGCGAATAGAGAGGAGGAATGTAATTAATAAAATAGAGGGAGCAACCCAGTGTGAAAATGGAGCAGGTATGTAATTAATAAATTAGAGGGAGAGATAGCAACCCAATGTGAAAATAGCGAACAAATGTAGTTAATAAATTAGAAAGAGAGCAACCCATTATGAAAACCAAGGAGGAATATAATTCATAAATTAGAGAAAAAGAGAGCAACCCAGTGAGAAAGCAGAGGAGGAAGTTAATTAATAAAATAAAGACACAGGAACCCAGTGTGAAAATAGAGGAGGAATTAATTAATAAATGAGAGAGAGAGGGAGAAACCCATTGTGAAAATAGAGGAGGAATCTGATTAATAAATCAGAGAGAGAGAGCGAAACCCAGTGTGAAAATAGAGGAGGAATGTAATTAATAAATTAGAGAGCGAGGGAGAGAGTAACCCAGTGTGAACATAGGGAAACAATGTAATTACCAATTGAGAGAGAGAGAGAGAGTGTGTAACCCAGTGTGGAAATAGAGGAGTAATTAATTAGTAAATGAGAGAGAGAGGGAGCAACACTGTGCGAAAATGGAGGAGGAATGTAATAATTTAGAGAGAGAGAGTAATATAATGTGAAAATAGAGGAGGAATGTAATTAATCAATCAGAGAGAAAGTAAAGCAGTGTGAAAATAGAGGAGTAATTAATTAATATTTGAGAGAGAGAGAGCAACTCAGTGTGAAAATAGAGGAGGAATGTAATTAATAAATTAGAGAGAGAAAACCCAGTGTGAAGATAGATAAGGAATGTAATGTCTAAATCAGAGAGAGAGACCCTGTGTTAAAATAGAGAAGGAATCTATTTAATAACTCAGCGAGAGAGAGATAGTAACTCAGTGTGAAAATAGAGAAGGAATGTAATTAATAAACTAGAGAGAGAGAGAGTAACCCAGGGTCAAAATAGAGGAGGGATGTATTTAATAACTTAGTGAGAGAGAGGGAGAGAGAGAAAAAAAGTGTGAAAATAGAGGAGGAATGCTATTCATAAATTAGAGAGAGAGTGAGTAACCAAGTATGAAAATAGAGGAGCAATGTAATTAATAAATTAGAGAGAGATAGAGAAACCCAGTGTGAAAATAGAGGAGGAATGTTATTTATAAATTAGAGAGACAGGGTAACCATGTGTGAAAATAGATGAGGAAAGTAATTAATAAATTAGAGAGCCATAGAGAGAAAGAGAGGGAAAAACCCATTGTGAAAATAGGGGAGGAATGTAATTAAAATATTGGAGAGAGATAGAGTAACCCAGTGTGATAATAGAGGAGGAACGTTATTTATAAGTTAGAGAGGCAGAATAACCAAGTGTGAAAATAGAGGAGGAATGTAATTAATAAATTAGAGAGAGAGAGAGTAACCCTTGGAGAAAATAGAGGAGGAATATAATAAATAGAGAGAGAGAGAGAGTATCCCAGTGTGAAAATAGGGGAGGAAGGTGATTAATAAATTAAAGAGGGAGAGAGTAACTGAGTGTGAATATAGAGGAGTAATTAATTAATAAATGAGAGAGAGCAACACTGTGCGAAATTGGAGGAAGAATGTAATAATTTAGAGGGAGAGAGTAACGCAGTATGAAAATAGACATGGAATATAATTAATAAATTAGACAGAGAGAGTAATCAAATGTGAAAATAGAGGAGGAATGTAATTAATTAATTAGAGAGAGAGGAAACCAGTGTGAAATTAGAGGAGTAATTAATTAATATTTGGAAAAAGAAAGCAACTCAGTGTGGAAATAGAGGAGGAATGTAATTAATAAGTTAGAGAAAGAAAAACCCAGTGTGAAGATAGATGAGGAATGTAATGACTAAATTAAAGAGAGAGACACTGTGTGAATATAGAGAAGGAATGTATTTAATAAATCAAAGAGAGAGAGAGTAAGCCAGTGTGAAAATAAAGAAGGAATGTAATTAATAAATGAGAGAGAGAGAGAGAGAGAGAGTCCCAGTATTAAAATAGAGGGGGAATGTAATTAATAAATTAGAGAGAGAGAGAGAGAGAGAGAGTAACCCAGTGTCAAAATAGAGGAGGAATGTAATTAATAAATTAGAGAGAGAGATGGAAAGAGAGTATCCCAGTGTGAAAATAGAGGAGGAATGTAATTAATAAATTAGAGAGACAGAAAGAGAGAGAGAAAAACCCAGTGGGAAAATAGTGGAGGAATGCTATTGATAAAATAGAGAGAGAGTGAGTAACCAACTATGAAAATAGAGGAGCAATGTAATTAATAATTTAGAGAGAGATCGAGAAACCCAGTGTGAAAATAGAGGAGGAATGTAATTAAAATATTAGAGAGAGATAGAATAACCCAGTGTGATAATAGAGGAGGAATGTTATTTATACATTAGAGGGAAAGAGTAACCAAGTGTGAAAATAGAGGAGGAATGTAGTTAATTAATGAGAGAGAGAGCGAGAGTAACCCATGTGAAAATAGAGGAGGAATATAATTAATAAATTAGAATGAGAGAGAGAGAGAGAGATTATCCCAGTGTGAAAATAGGGGAGGAATGTAATTACTAAATTAGAGAGAGAGTAACCCAGTGTGAAAATAGAGGAGTAATTAATTAATAAATGAGGGTGAGCAACACTGTGCGAAAATGGAGGAGGAATGGAATAATTTAGAGAGAGAGTACCGAGTGTGAAAATAGACATGGAATATAATTAATAAATTAGAGAGAGAGAGAGTAACACAGTGTGAAAATAGAGGAGGAATGTAATTAATAAATTAAAGAGAGAGTAACACAGTGTGAAAATAGAGGAGGAATGTAATGACAAAATCAGAGAGAGAGACCTTGTATGAAAATGAAGAAGTAATGTAATTAATAAATCTGAGAGAGAGAGAGTAAACCAGTGTGAAAATAGAGAAGGAATGTAATTAATAAATGAGAGAGAGAGAGAGTCTCAGTGTTAAAATAGAGGAGGAATGTAATTAATAAATTAGAGGGAGAGGGAGAGACAGTAACCCAGTCTGAAATTAGAGCAAGAATGTAATTAATAAATTAGAGAGACAGAGAGAGAGAGAGAGAGAAATCCAGTGTGAAAATAGAGGAGAAATGCAATTTATAAATTATAGAGTGCGAGAGAGAGAGAGAGAGTGAGAGAGTAACCCCGTCTGAAAATAGAGAAGGAATGTAATTAACAAATTAGAGACAGAAAGTGAAAATGGGGAAGGAATATATTTAATAATTTAGAGAGATAGAGCAACACAGTGTGAACAAAGAGATGGAATGTAGCTATGAAATTAGAGAGAGAGAGAGAAAGCTAGTGTAAAAATGGAGGAGGAATGTATTTAATAAAATAGAGAGAGCACGCAAGTGTGTATAGAGAGGAGGAATGTAATTAATAAAATTGAGAGAAAAACCCAGTTTGAAGATAGATGAGGAATGTAATGACTAAATTAGAGAGAGAGAGACACTGTGTGAAAATAGAGAAGGAATGTAATTAATGAAACAGAGAGACAGAGTAATCTAGTGTAAAAATAGATGAGGAATGTAAGTAATAAAGTGGAGAGAGAGAGAGAGAGTAACCCAGTGTGAAAATGGTGAAGAAATGTAACTAACATATGTGAGAGAGAGAGAGAGAGAGAGAGAGAGTCCCAGTGTTAAAATAGAGGAGGAATGTAATTAATAAATTAGAGAGTGAGCAACCCAGTGTGAAAATGGAGGAGGAGACTAATAACAAATGAGGGAGAGAGTAACCCAGTGTGAATATAGAGGAGGAATTTAATTAATAAATTAGAGAGAGAGAGAGAAACCTATTTGAAAACAGAGGAGGAATTAATTAATAAATGAGGGAGAGAGCAAACCTGTGTGAAAATAGAGGAGGAATGTAATGAGTAAATTAGAGAGAGCAACCCCGTGTGAAAATAGAGGAGGAATGTACTGAATACGAGAAAGTGAGAAACGCATTCTGAAAATAAAGGGGCAATGTAATTAATAATTTTGAAACAGTAACCCAGTGTGAAAATAGAGGAGTAATGTAATTAATAAATTAGAGAGAGTGAGAGAGAGCAATGCATTGTGAAAATGGTGGAGGAATGTCATTAATAATTTGGAGAGAAAGAGCAACCCAGTGTGCAAATAGACATGGAATATGATTAATAAATTAGAGAAAGAGAGTAATCAAATGTGAAAATAGAGGAGGAATATGATTAATATATGAGAGAAAAACCCAGTGTGAAAATAGGAGGAATTAATTAATAAATGAGAGTGATAGAGCAACCCAGTGTGAAAATAGAGGAGGAATCTAATTAACAAATGAATGAGAGAGAGAGAGCGACCCAGTGTTAACATAGAGGAGGAATGTAATTAATAAATTAGAGAGAGAGACCCAGTGTGAAATCAGAGGAGGAATGTTTTTAATAAATTAGAGAGAGAGAGCAACCCATTGTGAAAATGGAGGATGAATGTAATTAATAAATTAGAGAGAGAGAGAGAGAGCAACTCAGTGTGAAAATAGAGGAGGGATGTAATTGAAAAATTAGAGAGAGCAACCCAGTGTGAAAATAAAGGAGGAATGTAATTTACAAATTAGAGACAGATAGTGAAAATAGGGAAGGAATATATTTAATAATTTAGAGAGATAGAGCAACACAGTGTGAACCAAGAGATGGAATGTAATTAATAAATTAGAGAGAGAGAAAAAAAGCTAGTGTAAAAATAGAGGAGGAATGTACTTAATAAAATAGAGAGAGCAACCAAGTGTGTAAAGAGAGGAGGAATGTAATTAATGAAATAGAGAGAAAAACCCAGTGTGAAGATAGATGAGGAATGTAATGACAAAATTAGAGAGAGAGACTCTGTGAAAATAGAGAAGGAATATAATTAATAAATCAGGGAGAGAGAGAGAGTAACCCAGTGTGAAAATAGAGAAGGATGTAATTAATAAATGAGAGAGAGAGAGAGGCCCAGTGTCAAAATAGACGAGGAATGTAAATAATAAATTAGCGAGGGGGAGAGACAGTAACTCAGTGTGAAAATAGAGGAGGAATGGAATTAATAAAATAGAGCAACCCAGTGTGAAAATGGAGCAAGTATGTAAGTAATAAATTGAAGGGAGAGAGGGCAACCCAGTGTGAAAAAAGAGGAGGAATTTAAGTAATAAATTAGAGTGAATAACCCAGTGTGAAAATAGAGGAGGAATCTAATTTACAAATTAGAGAGAGAATGAGAAACCAATGTGAAAATAGAGGATGAATTAATTAATAAATGAGGGAGAGAGCAACCCAGTGTGAAAATTGAGGAGGAATGTAATGAGTAAATTAGTGAGAGAGACCCAGTGTGAAAATAGAGGAGGAATGTACTGAATACAAGAGAGTGAGAAATGTATCCTGGAAATAGAGGGGTAATATAATTAATAAATTCAAGACAGATAGTAACTCAGTGTGAAAATAGAGGAGTAATGTAATTAATAAATGAGAGACAGACAGAGAGAGCAACCCAGTGTGAAAATGGAGGAGGAATGGAATTAATAAATTAGAGAGAGAGAGAGAGAAACCCAGTGTGACAATAGAGGAGGAAAGTAATTAATAAATTATGGAGAGTAACCCTGTGTGAAAATACAGGAGCAATTTAATTAATGAATTAGATGGAGATTAACCCAGTGTGAAAGTAGAGGAGGAACATGATTAATATATTAGAGAGAGAAAAACCCAGCGTGAAAATAGGAGGAATTGAATTAATATATGAGAGAGAGAGAGTGTGAAAAGAGAGGAGGAAAGAAATGAATAAATTAGAGAGAGAGACGCCGTATGAAAATAGGGGACAAATGTAATTAATAAATGAGAGAGAGAGAGAGATCCAATGTGAAATCTAAGGAGGAATGTTTTTAATAAATTAGAGAGAGAGCAACCCATTGTGAAAATGGAGGGGGAATGTAATTAATAAATTAGAGAGAGAGACCCAGTGTGAAAATAGTGGAGGAATTTAATTCATAAATGAGACAGAGTAGCCCAGTGTGAAAATAGGGGTGGGGGATATGTTTAACAAATTAGAGAGAGAGAGAGAGCAAGCCGTTGTGAAAATAGGAGGAATCTAATTTAGAAATGAGAGAGATAGAGACCCAGCATGAAAATAGATGGGAAATGTAATTAATAAATTAGAGAGGGAGAGAGTAACCCAGTGTGAAAATAGAGGAGAGATGTACTTAATAAATTAGAGAGAGAAAGAGTAACCCAGTGTGAAAATAGAAGAGGAATGTAATTAATAAATTAGAGAGAGAGTAAACCAGTGTGAAAATAGAGTGCGAATGTAATGACAAAATTAGAAAGGGAAACCCTGTGTGAAAATACCGAAGGAATGTTATTAATAAATGAAAGAGAGTAACCCAGTGTGAAAATCGAGATGGAATATAATTAATAAATTAAAGAGAGAGAGCAAGCCATTGTGCAAATAGACGAGGAATCTAATTAATAAATGAGAAAGAGAGCGAGAGTCCCAGTGTGAAAACAGAGCAGGAGCCTAATTAATAAACGAGTGAGAGAGTACCAAGTGTGAAAATGGAAGAGGAAAGTAGCTAATAAATTAGAGAGGGAGCGGAATCAAGTGTGTTAATAATTTAGAGAGTGGAAGACCGTGTGAGAAAAGGCGAGGAATGTAATTAATAAATTAGAGAGTGAGAAAACTAGTGTGAAAATAGAGAAGGATTATAATTAATAAATTACATCCCTCCTCTATTTTCACACTGTGTTAAAAACTCTATAATTTATTAAGTACATTCCTCCTCTATTTTCACACTTGATTACTCTCTCTCTCTCTAATTTATGTAATTAATAATTTAGAGAGATAGTGCAACCCAGTATGAAAATAGAGGAGGGATGTAGTCAATAAATTAGAGAGACAGAGTAACGCAGTATGAAAATAGAGGAGGAATGTAATTAATAAATTAGAGAGAGAGAGAGAGTAATCCAGTCTGAAAATAGAGGAGGAATGTAATGACTGAATTAGAGAGAGATCATATATGAAAATACAGGAGGAATGTAATTCAGAAATTAGAGAGAAAGCCAGTGTGAAAATGGAGGAGGAATTTAATTAGTCAATTAGAGAGAGAAACCCAGTGTGAAAGTAGAGGAGGAATGCTAGTAATAAATTAAAGGGAGAGAGAGAGCAACCCATTGTGATAATAAGAAGAATCGAATTAATAAATGGGTGAGAGAGAGAGAGAGATCCAGTGTGAATTCATATTAGGATTGTAATTAAATTAGAGATAGGGTAATCATGTGTGAAAATAGAGGTGGAATGTAATTAATAATTTAGAGAGAGAGTGTAACCCAGTGTGAAAATACTGGGATGTAGTCAATAAATTAGAGAGAGAGAGAGTAAGCCAGTGTGAAAAGAGAGGAGGAATGTTGTAATTAATAAATTAGAGAGAGAGAGAGGGGAAGAGAGAGTAACGCAGTGTGAAAATAGAGGAGGGATGTAGTTAATAAATTAGAGAGAGAGAGAGAGTAACCCAGTGTGAAAATAGAGGAGAAATGTAATTAATAAATTAGAGAGAGAGAGAGTAATCCAGTGTGAAAATAGAGGAGGGCTTTGTTAATAAATTAAAGAGAGAGAGAGCAACCCAGTGTGAAAATAGAGGAGGAATATAATTAATAAATTAGAGAGAGAGAGAGCAACCCATTGTGAAAATAAATGATGAATCTAATTAATAAATGAGAGAGAGAGTCCCAGTTTGAAAACAGTGGAGGAGCCTAAATAATAAATGAGGGAGAGAGTAACCCAGAGTGAAAATGTAAAAGGAAAGTAGGTAATAAATTAGAGAGGGAGTGTAATCAAAGTTGAAAGTAGAGCATGAATTTAATTAATAAATTAGAGAGAGGAAGAACATGTGAAAAAAGAGGAGGAATGTAATTAATAAATTAGAGAGAGAGAGAGTAACCCAGTGTGAAAATAGTGGAGGGGTGTAATTAATATTTAGAGAGACAGAGTAACACAGTTGGAAATAGATGGGGAATGTAATGACTAAATTAGAGAGAGAGACCCTTTGTGAAAATAGGGAAGGAATGTTATTAACAAATCACAGCAAGTAACCCAGTGTGAAAATAGAGACGGAATATAATTAATATATTAGAGAGAGAGATCAACCCATTGTGATAATAGACGAGGAATGTACTTAATAAATGAGAGAGTGAGTCCTAGTGTGAAAACAGAGGAGGAGCCTAATTAATACATGAGGGAGAGAGTAACCCAGTGTGAAAATGGAAGAGGAATGTAGGTAATAAATTGGAGAGGGAGCATAATCAAATGTGAATATAGAGGAGGGCTGTAATTAATAAATTAGAGAGAGAAAGACTGTGTGAAAAAAGAGGAGGAATGTAATTAATAAATTAGTGAGAGAGAAACCTAGTATGAAACTA
Organism: Carcharodon carcharias; assembly: GCF_017639515.1. Lineage (NCBI taxonomy): Eukaryota > Metazoa > Chordata > Chondrichthyes > Lamniformes > Lamnidae > Carcharodon > Carcharodon carcharias. The sequence continues at coordinate 2,464,227 of NW_024470635.1, read as the reverse complement.
GAGAAGGAATATCATTAATAAATTACAGAGAGACAGTAACCCAGTGTGAAAATAGTTGAGGAATATAATTAATAAGTTAGAAAGAGAGTAACCCAGCATGAAAATAGAGGAGGAAAGTAATTAATAAATTAGACAGAGCCAGAGTAATCCAGTCCATAAAAGAGGAGGAATGGAATTAATAAATTAGAGAGAGAGAGAGAGAGAGAGAGTAATCCTGTGTGAAAATAGAGGAGGGATGTATTTAATAAATTAGAGAGAGAGAGAGAGAGAGAGAGTAACCGAGTGTGAAAATAGAGGAGGAATGGAATTAATAATTAGAGAGAGAGTGCAATCCAGTGTGAAAATAGGTGATGAATGTAATTAATCAGTTAGAAACAGAGTAACCCAGTGTGAAAAAGAGGAGGAATGGAATTAATAAATTAGATAGAGAGAGAGAGATAGTAATCCAGTGTGAAAGTGGCGGAGGGATGTAGTTAATAAATTAGAGAGAGAGAGTAAACCAGTGTGAAAATAGTGGAGGAATGGAATTAATAATTAGAGAGATGGAGTAACCCAGTGCAAAAATAGATCAGGAATTTAATTAATAAGTTAGAAACAGAGTAACCCATTGTGAAAATAGAGGAGGAATGCAATTAATAAATTAGAGAGAGAGTAACCCAGTGTGAAAATAGAGGAGGAATTTAATTCATAAATGAGACAGAGAGAGTAGCCCAGTGTGAAAATAGGGCAGGGGGGTGGGGTGCATATGTTTAACAAATTAGAGAGAGAGAGTGAGAGAGCAACCCATTGTGAAAATAGGAGGAATCTAATTTAGAAATAAGAGAGATAGAGACCCAGTGGGAAAATAGATGGGGAATGTAAATGGTAAATTAGAGAGGGAGAGAGTAACCCAGTGTGCAAACAGAGGAGGGATGTAGTTAATAAATTAGAGAGAGAAAGAGTAACCCATTGTGAAAATAGAGGAGGAATATAATTAATAAATTAGAGAGAGATAGAGTAACCCAGTGTGAAAATAGAGGAGGGATGTAGTTAATAAATTAAAGAGAGAGAGAGTAATCCGTGTGAAAATAGAGGAGGGCTTTGTTAATAAATTAAAGAGAGAGAGAGCAACCCAGTGTGAAAATAGTGGAGGAATATAATTAATAAATTAGAGAGAGAAAGAGTAACCCAGTGTGAAAACAGACAAGGAATGTAATTAATATATTAGAGAGATGGCAACCCAGTGTGAAAATCGCAGAGCAATGTAATTAACAAATTAAAGAGAGAGGGAGAGAGCCACCCAGTGTGAAAATAAAGTAGGAATCTAATTAATAAATGAGGGATAGAGAGTGAGAGATTGAGACACGTTGTGAAAATAGAGCAGGATTGCAATTAAATTAGAGAAAGAGAGTAATCAAATGTGAAAATAGAGGAGGAATGTAATTAATAAATTAGAGGGAGAGAGTAACCCAGTGTGAAAATAGAGGAGGGATGAAGTTAATAAATTAGAGAGGGAAAAAGAGTAACCTAGTGTGAAAATAGAGGGGAAATGTAATGACAAAATCAAAGAGAGAGAACCTGTGTGAAAATAGAAAAGGAATGTTATTAATAAATGAGCGAGAGTAACACAGTGTGAAAATAGAGATGGAATATAATTAATAAATTAGAGAGAGAGAGCAACCCATTGTGAAAATAGATGAGGAATCTAATTAATAAATGAAAGAAAGAGTCCCAGTGTGAAAACAGAGGAGGAGCCTAATTAATAAATGAGGGAGAGAGTATCCCAGTGTGAAAAGGGAAGATGAATGCAACTAATTAATTAGAGAGGGAGAATAATCAATTGTGAACATAGAGGAGGAATGTAATTAATAAATTAGAGAGAGAGAAACCTATTGTGAAAACAGAGAAGGAATGTAATTAATAAATTACAGAGAGACAGTAACCCAGTTTGAAAATAGATGAGTAATGTAATTAATAAGTTAGAAAGAGAGTAACCCAGTGTGAAAATAGAGAAGGAATGCAATTAATAAATTAGAGAGAGAAAGAGAGAGAGAGTAAGCCACTGTGAAAATAGAGGAGGAATGTAATTAATAAATTAGAGAGAGAGAGAGCAATCCAGTGTGAAAGAGAGGAGAAGTAGAATTAATAAGTTAGAGAGATAGAGAGTCTAATCCAGTGTGAAAATAGAGGAGGTATGCAATTAATAAATTGGAGAGAGAGAGTAACCCAGTGTGAAAATAGAGGAGGAATGCAATTAATAAATTAGAGAGAGAGAGAGTAGCCCAGTGTGAAAATAGAGGGGAAATAAGTTTAATAACTTAGAGAGAGAGAGCAATCCATTGTGAATATAGGAGGAATCTAATTAATAAATGAGAATGATAGAGACCCAGTGTGAAAATAGAGGAGGGATGTAGTTAATAAATTAGAGAGAGAAAGAGTAACCCAGTGTGAAAATAGAGCAGGAATGTAATTACTAATTAGAGAGAGAAAGAGAGAGAGAGTAAGCCACTGTGAAATTAGAGGAGGAATGTAATTAATAAATTAGAGAGAGAGAGAGCAATCCAGTGTGAAAGAGAGGAGAAGTAGAATTAATAAATTAGAGAGATGGAGAGTCTAATCCAGTGTGAAAATAGAGGAGGTATGCAATTAATAAATTAACTAATTAGAGAGAGCGAGTAACACATTGTGAAAATAGGGGGGGGGGAATGTAATGACAAAATTAGAGAGAGGGTTGTGTTAAATAGAGACTGGATGTTATTAATAAATGAAAGAGAGGAACCCAGTGTGAAAATAGAGACAGAATATAATTAATATGTTAGAGAGAGAGAGCAACCCATTGTGAATATAGACGAGGAATCTAATTAATAAATGAAAGAGAGAGTCCCAGTATGAATACAGAGAGGAGCCTAATTATTAAATGAGGGAGAGACTAACCCAGTGTGAAAATGGAAGAGGAATGTAGGTAATAAATTAGAGAGGGAGCCTAATCAAGTGTGAGGAGGAATTTAATTACTAAATTAGAGAGAGGAAGAACGTGTGAAAAAAGAGGAGGTATGTAATTAATAAATTAGAGCGAGAGAAACCTAATGTGAAAATAGAGGAGGAATATAAATAATAAATTACAGAGAGACAGTAACCCAGTGTGAAATAGAGGAGGAATGGAATTAATAAATGAGAGAGAGAGAGAGTAATCCAGTGTGAAAATAGGGGGGAATACGTTTAAAAAATCAGAGATACAGAGAGCCACCCATTGTGAAAATAGGAGGAATCTAATTAATAAATGAGAGAGATAGAGAACCAGTGGGAAAATAGAGGGGGATGCAGTTAATAAATTAGAGAGAGAAAGAGTAACCCAGTGTGAAAACAGACAAGGAATGTAATTAATATATTAGAGAGAGAGCAACCCAGTGTGAAAATCGCGGAGCAATGTAATTAACAAATTAAAGAGAGAGGGAGAGAGCCACCCATTGTGAAAATTGAGGAGGAATCTAATTAATAAATGAGGGAGAGAGAGTGAGAGATTAAGACACATTGTGAAAATAGAGCAGGATTGCAAATAAATTAGAGAAAGAGAGTAATCAAGTGTGAAAATAGAGGAGGAATGTAATTAATAAATTAGAGGGAGAGAGTAACCCAGTGTGAAAATAGAGAAGGGATGAAGTTAATAAATTAGAGAGGGAAAAAGAGTAACCTAGTGTGAAAATAGAGGGGAAATGTAATGACAAAATTAGAGAGAGAGAACCTGTGTGAAAATAGAGAAGAAATGTTATTAATAAATGAGCGAGAGTAACACAGTGTGAAAATAGAGACGGAATATAATTAATAAATTAGAGAGAGAGAGCAACCCATTGTGAAAATAGATGAGGAATCTAATTAATAGATGAGAGTCCCAGTGTGAAAACAGAAGAGGAGCCTAATTAATAAATGAGGGAGATAGTAACCCAGTGTGCAAATGGAAGAGGAATGTAGATAATAAATTAGAGATGGAGCAAAATCACGTGTGAAAATATTGTAGGAATGTAATTAATCAATTTGGGAGAGAGAGAATCCTAGTGTGAAAACAGAGAAGGAATATAATTAATAAATTAGAGGGAAACAGTAACACAGTGTGAAAATACATGAGGTATGTAATTAATAACTTAGAGAGAGAGAGAGTAATCCAGTGTGAAAATAGGATGAATCTAATTTAGAAATGAGAGAGATAGAGACCCAGTGGGAAAATAGACTGGGAATGTAATTAATAAATTAGAGAGGGAGAGAGTAACCCAGTGTGAAAATAGAGGAGAAATCTAATTAATAAATGGGTGAGAGAGAGAGAGAGATCCAGTGTAAATATAGATCAGGATTGTAATTAAATTAGCGAGAGGGTAATCAAGTGTGAAAATAGAGGAGGAATGTAATTAATAATTTAGAGAGTGTAACCCACTGTGAAAATACAGGAATGAAGTCAATAAATTTGAGAGAGAGAGAATAAGCCAGTGTGAAAAGAGAGGAGGAATGTTGTAATTGTTAAATTAGAGAGAGAATGAGGGGAAGAGAGAGTAACACAGTGTGAAAATAGAGGAGCGATGTAGTTAATAAATTAGAGAAAGAGAGAGAGAGTAATCCAGTGTGAAAATAGAGGAGGGCTTTGTTAATAAATTAAAGAGATAAGGAGCAACCCAGTGTGAAAATAGAGGAGGAATGTAATGACTAAATTAGACAGAGAGACCTTGTGTGAAAATAGAGAAGGAATGCTATTAATAAATGAGAGTGAGAGAGTACCCAGTGTGAATATGGAGGAGGAATGTAATTAATAAATTAGAGAGAGAGAGCAACCCATTATGAAAATAGGTGAGGAATCTAGTTAATAAATGGGAGAGAGAGAGAGAGAGTCGCAGTATGAAAACAGGTGGAGCCTAATTAATAAATGAGGGAGAGAGTAACCCAGTGTGAAAATGGAAGATCAATGTAAGTGATATAAAAGAGAGGGAGAATAATCAAGTGTGAAAATAGAGGAGGAATGTAATTAATGAATCAGAGGGAGGAAGACAGTCTGAAACAAGAGGAGGAATGTAACTGATAAAATAGAGAGAGAGAGTAAGCCAGTGTGAAAATAGAGGCGGAATATAATTAAATATTAGAGAAAGAGAGTAACCCTGTGTGAAAATAGAGGAGTAATGTATTTACAAAATTAGAGAGAGAGTAACCAAGTGTGAAAATCGAGGAGGAATTTAATTAATAAATTAGAGAGAGAGTGAGAGATTAATCCAGTGGGAAAATAGAGGAGCAATGTAACTCATAAATGAGGAAGAGAGAGTTGCCCAGTGTTAAAATAGAGGTGGAATATACTTAATAAATTAGAGAGAGAGAGAGAGCAACCCATTGTGAAAATAGAGGAGGAATCAAATTAATAAATGAGATAGAGAGATAGAGACCCAGTGGGAAAATAGAGGAGGAACGTAATTAATAAATTAGAGAGAGAGCAACCCAGTTTGAAAGCAGAGGAGGAATTTTTTAATAAACTAGAGATAGAGAGAATCCTAGTGCAAAAATAGAGGAGAAATATTTTTAATAAATTAGAGAGAGAGAGAGTAACCGAGAGTGAAAATAGAGGAGGAATGTAAGCATTAAATTAGGGAGAGACACCCAGTGTGGAAATATGTGAGGAATGTAATTAACAAATTAGAGAGAGAGCAAGAGAGGGAGAGAGCAAACCAGTGTGAAAATAGAGCAGGAATCTAATTAATAAATCGGAGAGAGAGACCCAGTGTGAAAATAGATCAGGAATGTAATTATTAATTAGACAGAGAGAGTAACCCAGCCTGAAAATAGAGCAGCAATGTAGTGAATAAGATGGAGAGATCAACCCATCCAGAAAATAAAGGGGGGAATTAATTATTAAATTAGAGACAGATCGTAACCCAGAGCGAATATAGAGGAGGAAAGTAATTAATAAATTAGAGAGAGAGAGAACAACCCAGTGGAAAAAAAGAGGAAGAATGCAATTAATAAATTAGAGAGGGAGAGAGGGAGTAAGCCAGTGTGAAAATGGTGGAGGAATGTAAGTAATAAATTATAAAGAGAAAGTGCAAGAACCAGGTTGAAAATAGCGGAGGAATGCAAGTAATAAATTAGAGAGACATAGTAACCAATGTGAAAATAGAGTGGGAATATGTCCCTAAAGGACTGACACTGTACTCCACTTGAATTCCCACAAACTGAAGCAAGTCCTATCCCTAATGGACTGACCCTGAACTCCAATCAATTCCTGACAGACTTGGTCTAGCCCTGTCCCTAATGGACAGACACTGAACTCCAAATGATTCCTCAAAGTTTGAGCCCAGCCCTGTCCCAAATGGACTGACCCTGAACTCCAATTGATTCCCCACAGACTGAGCCCAGTTCTGTCTCTAATGGACTGACCCTGTAGTCCAATTCATTCCGGAGAGACTGAGCGCAGTCCTGTCCCTAATGGACTGATCCTGAACTCCAATTGATTCCCCACAGACTGAGCCAAGTCGTGTCCCAAATGGAAATAACCTGACCTCCAATTTATTACCCACAGACTGAGCCCATTCCTGTCCCTAATGTAGTGCCCCTGAACTCCGACGGATAACCCACAGACTGAGCTCAGCCCTGTCAATAATGGGCTGATGCCGAAGTCCAATCGATTCCCCACATACTGAGTCCATACCTGTCGCTTATAGACTGACCCTGAACTCCAGTTGATTCCTCACAGTTTGATCCCAGCCATGTCCCTAATGGATTGAACATGAACTCCAATCGATTCCCAACAGATTTGAGTACTCGCCTGTCCCTAATGGACTGACCATGTAGTCCAATTCATTCTGGACAGACTGAGCCCTCTCCTGTCCCTAATGGACTGACCATGTAGTCCAATTCATTCTGGACAGACTGAGCCCTCTCCTGTCCCTAATGGACTGACCCTGAATTCCAATCGATTCCCCACAGACTGAGCCAAGTCCTGTCCCAAATCGACATACCCTGAACTCCAATTTATTAGCCACAAACTGTGCTAATTCCTGTCCCTAATGTAGTGACCCCGAACTCCGGTTGATTCCCCACCATTTGAGCCCGGAGCTGTCGCTTATGGACGGATGCTGAACTCCATTTGATTCCACACAGTCTGACCCCAGTACTCTCTCGAATGGACTGATCCTGAACTCCAATTTATTCCTCACAGACTGAGACCACTCCTGTCCCTAATGGACTCACCCTGAATTACAATCAATTCCGAACAGAAAGAGCCCAGCCCTGTCCCTGATGGACTGACACTGTACTCCACTTGAATTCCCACAGACTGAAGCCAGTCCTATCCCTAATGGACTGACTCTGAACTCCAATCAGTTCCTTACAGACTTGGTCCAGTCCTGTACCTAATTGACTCACACAAAAAACAATTGATTCCCCACACACTGAGCCCTGTCCTGTCCCTAAATGGACTGAACATGAACTCCAATCGATTCTCAACACACTGAGTCCAGTCCTGTACCTTATGTTCTGACCCTGAACTCCAATTAATTTGACACAGACTGAGCCCAGTCCTTTCCCTAATGGACGGAACCTGAACTCCCATTGATTCCTCACAGGCTGAGCCCAGTGCTGTCCCAAATGGACTGACCCTGAACTCTCATTGATTCCCCTCAGACTGAACACCGCCCTTTCCCAAATGGAATGACCATGAGCTCCTATTGATTCCCCACAGACTGAACCCAGCCCAGCCCCTAATGAACTCAACGTGAACTCCAATTCATTCCGGACAGACTGAGCGCAGTCCTGTCCCTAATGGACTGATCCTGAACTCCAATTGATTCCCCACAGACTGAGCCCAGTCCTGTCCCTAATGGACTGATCCTGAACTCCAATTGATTCCCCACAGACTGAGCCCAGTCCTGTCCCTAATGGACTGACCCTGAACTCCAATTGATTCCCCACAGACTGAGCCCAGTCCTGTCCCTAATGGACTGATCCTGAACTCCAATTGATTCCCCACAGACTGAGCCCAGTTCTGTCTCTAATGGACTTACCCTGTAGTCCAATTCATTCCGGAGAGACTGAGCGCAGTCCTGTCCCTAATGGACTGATCCTGAACTCCAATTGATTCCCCACAGACTGAGCCAAGTCGTGTCCCAAATGGAAATAACCTGACCTCCAATTTATTACCCACAGACTGAGCCCATTCCTGTCCCTAATGTAGTGCCCCTGAACTCCGACGGATAACCCACAGACTGAGCTCAGCCCTGTCAATAATGGGCTGATGCCGAAGTCCAATCGATTCCCCACATACTGAGTCCACACCTGTCACTTATGGACTGACCCTGAACTCCAATTGATTCCTCACAGTTTGATCCCAGCCATGTCCCTAATGGATTGAACATGAACTCCAATCGATTCCCAACAGATTTGAGTCCTCGCCTGTCCCTAATGGACTGACCATGTAGTCCAATTCATTCTGGACAGACTGAGCCCTCTCCTGTCCCTAATGGACTGACCCTGAATTCCAATCGATTCCCCACAGACTGTGCCAAGTCCTGTCCCAAATCGACATAACCTGAACTCCAATTTATTACCCACAGACTGTGCTAATTCGTGTCCCTAAAGTACTGACCCTGAACTCCGGTTGATTCCCCACCATCTGAGCCCAGAGCCGCTTATGGACGGATGCTGAACTCCATTTGATTCCACACAGACTGACCCCAGTCCTCTCGCAAATGGACTGATCCTGAACTCCAATTCATTCCTCACAGACTGAGGCCACTCCTGTCCCTAATGGACTGACCCTGAACTCCAGTTGATTCCTCACAGTTTGATCCCAGCCATGTCCCTAATGGATTGAACATGAACTCCAATAGATTCCCCACAGACAGAGCCCAGTCCTGTCCCTAATGGACTCACCCTGAATTACAATCAATTCCGAACAGAAAGAGCCTAGCCCTGTCCCTAATGGACTGACACTGTACTCCACTTGAATTCCCACAGACTGAAGTCAGTCCTATCCCTAATTGACAGACCCTGAACTCCAAATGATTCCTCAAACTTTGAGCCCAGCTCTGTCCCAAATGGACTCACTAAAATACAATTGAATCCCCACACACTGAGCCCAGTCCTGTCCCTAAATGGACTGACCATGAACTCCAATTGATTCCCCACAGACAGAGCCCAGTCCTGTCCCTAAATGGACTGACACTCAACTCCCAATGATTCCCCTCAGACTGAACCGAGCGCTTTCACAAATGGACTCACCCTGAGCTCCAGTTCATCCCCACAGACTGAGCCAATTCCTGAACCTAATGGACTGACTCTGAGCTCCCATTGATTCCCCACAGACTGAACCAAGTCCTGTCCCTAAGGAACTGTACCTGAACTCCGGTCGATTCCTCACAGACGGAGCAAATCCCTGTCCCTAAATGACTGACACTGTATTCCAACTGGTTCCCCACAGTCTGAGCCCAGTCTGCTCCACAATAAACTGACCTTAACTCCAAATGATTCCCCATCGACTAAGCCAAGTCATGTCCCAAATGGACTGTCTCTGAACTACAATTGATTCCCCAAAGACTGATTCCAACCATGCCCCTAAATGACGGACCCTGAACTCCAATTGATTCCCCACAGATTGAAACTAACCCTGTACCTTATGAAATGACACTGAACTCCAATTGATGTTTCACAGACTGAGCCCGGTCCTGTCCCTAATGGACTGACCCTGAACTCCGATTGATTCCTCACAGACTGATCACAGTCCTGTCCCTAATGCACTCACCCTGAACTCCAATCGATTCACACCAGACTGAGCCCAGTCATATCCCTAATGGACTGATCCTGATCTCCAATTCATTCCTCACAGACTAAGACCAGTCCTGTCCCTAATGGACTCACCCTGAATTCCAATCAATTCCGAACAGAACAAGCCCAGCCCTGTACCTAATGGACAGACACTGTACTCCACTTGAATTCCCACAAACTGAAGCCAGCCCTGTCCCTAATGGAAAGACTCTGAACTCCAAATGATTCCTCAAAGTTTGAGCCCAGCTCTGTCCCAAATGGACTGACCCTGAACTCCAATTGATTCCCCACAGACGGAGCCCAGTTCTGTCCCTAATGGAAAGCCCCTGTACTCCTCTTGATTCGCCAAAGACAGAGCCCAACCCTGCCCTGAATGCACTGTCTCTTAATTACAATTGATTCCCCAAAGTTTGAGTCCATCCATGTCCCTAAATAACGGACCCTGAACTTCCATTGATTCCCCACAGACAGAACCCAGTCTTGTCCCTACTGGGATGACATTGAGCGCCGATTTATAACTCACAGATTGAGTCCAGTCCTGTCCGTAATGGACTTACCCTGAACTCCAATCGATTCCCCACAGACTGAGCCAAGTCCTGTCCCAAATGGACATACACTTAACTCCAATTCATTGCCCACAGATTGTGTTAATTCCTGTCCCTAATATAGTGACCCTGGCCTCCATTTGATTCCCCACAATCTGAGCCCGGAGCTGTCGCTTATGGACTGACGCTGAACTCCATTTGAGTCCACAAAGACTGACCCCAGTCCTCTCCCTAATGGCCTGATTCTAAACTCCAATTAATTCGCAACAGACTGAGCTCAGTCCTGTCCCTAATGGACGGAACCTGAACTCCCATTGATTCCTCACAGGCTAAGACCTGTCCTGTCCTTTCCCTAATGCACTGACCCTGAACTCCAACTGATTCGGCACGCCGGTGAGCCATTTGCTGTCCCAAATGGACTGACACTGAACTCCCAATGATTCCCCTCAGACTGAACCGAGCACTTAACCAAATGGACTCACCCTGAATTCCAATTCATTCACACAGACTGAACCAATTCCTGAACCTAATGGACTGACCCTGAGCTCCTATTGATTCCCCACAGACGGAAGCCTGCCCAGCCCCAAATGAACTCACCGTGAACTCCAATTGATTCCCCACGTACGGATCCAAGTCCTGTCCCTAAGGAACTGTACCTGAACGCCAGTCTATTTCTCACAGACGGAGCAAAACCCTGTACCTAAATGACTGACCCTGAACTCCAAATGATTCCTCACAGTCTGAGCACTGTCCAGTCCACAAGAAACTGACCATAACTCCAAATTATTCCCCGTAGAATAAGACAAGTCATGTCCCGAATGGACTGTCTCTGAACTACAGTTGATTCCCCAAAGACTGAGTCCAACCATGCCCCTAAATGCCGGACCCTGAACTCCAATTGATTCCCCACAGGTTGCAACTAGCCCTGTACCTAATGAAATGACACTGAACTCCAATTGATGTTTCACAGACTGAGCCCGGTCCTGTCCCTAATGGACTGACCCTGAACTCCAATTGATTCCTCACAGAATGAGGACAGCCCTGTCCCTAATGGACTGACACTGAACTCCAATCGATTCCTAACAGACGGTGCAACGCCCTGTCCCTAAATGACTGACCCTGAACTCCAAATGATTCCTCAAAGTTTGAGCCCAGCCCTGTCCCAAATGGACTCACTAAAATACAATTGATTCCCCACACACTGAGCCCAGTACTGTCCTTAAATGGACTGACCCTGAACTCCAATTGGTTCCCCACAGACTGAGCCCAGTTCTGTCCCTAATGGAAAGCCCCTGTACTCCTCTTGATTCACCAAAGACAGAGCCCAACCCTGCCCTGAATGCACTGTCTCTGAACTCCAATCGATTCCCCACAGACTGAGCCAAGTCCTGGCCCAAATGGACATACCCTGAACTCCAATTTATTACCCACAGACTGAGATAATTCCTGTCCATAATAAAGTGACCCTGAACTCCAGTTGATTCCCCACAATTTGAGCCCGGAGCTGTCGCTTATGGACTGACGCTGAACTCCATTTGAGTCCACAAATTCTGACCCCAGTCCTCTCCCTAATGGCCTGATTCTGAACTCCAATTAATTCGACACAGACTGAGCTCAGTCCTGTCCCTAATGGACGGAACCTGAACTCCCATTGATTCCTCACGGGCTGAGCCCTGTCCTGTCCCTAATGGACTGACCCTGAAATCCAACTGATTCGGCACACCAGTGAGCCCTTTGCTGTCCCAAATGGAATGACACTGAACTCCCAATGATTCCCCTCAGACTGAACCGAGCGCTTTCACAAATGGACTCACCCTGAACTCCAATTCATCCCCACAGACTGAGCCAATTCCTGAACCTTAAGGACTGACCCTGAGCTCCTATTGATTCCCCACAGACTGAACCCAGCCCAGCCCCAAATGAACTCACCTGGAACTCCAATTGATTCCCCACGGAAGGATGCAAGTCCTGTCCCTAAGGAACTGACCCTGAACTCCAATCGATTCCTCACAGACGGAGCAAAGCCCTGTCCTTTCTGACTGACCCTGAACTCCAACTGATTCCCCGCAGTCTGAGCACAGTCCTGTGCACAATAAACTGACCATGACTCCAAATGATTCCCCATAGACTAAGCCAAGTCATAAGAATGGGTTCATGGATTGTGAGGCATTCGCGGGGAGGAGAGAGAGAGAAAGAGAGAGAGATGTGCGGGGTGGGGTGGGGGGCTGAAATGGAAATCCTGAGCCTGGGTGAAGGCTTGTTCTCATCCCAGAGTCATGTCCGTGTGTCTCAGAAAGGCCGGGCTTTGGGATTTCCAGGAGTAAATGGGAGGGGCAGCAGCCGTTTGAATTCATTTGAATGTCGGTTGGAGGAGGGCTGGTGATGGGAGAGGGGAGGGGAGAGTAGCCCCAGTCTCTCTCTCTCTCTCTCCAGGCATTTCTGTCCATATTGCATCTTACAATAAAATGTGTAAAAACACCAATGTGATTTGTCCTTATTTTAATTGCTGGGGGTGGGGGTGGTGTTGGGGGAGGGAGCTCTGAAGGCTAGTTCCCACTCACTTTCCCGCCAACCCCAGCCATGATATTTGTAACCGGCCTTGAGCAGACGGGGTGTGCGATCTTGCTGTGTGCACAGCGTCTGCCCCATTTTCCTTGTTCTCCAGCAGTGACCACAATTTAAACATTAAAGAGTGAGGGAAAAGAGGAGGGAGGGGTAAGATGGGGGAAGAGAGAGAGAGAGAGAGAGAGAGGAACAGAATGAGTGAGAGCTAAACAGAGAGGAGGTGGGGACTAAAGGGGACTCAGGGGCAGGGGAAGGAGACAGCGGTGTGGGGTTGTTGGGGGCTGGGGGGTAGGGGAAAGAGACAAAGGTGTTGGGGGCTCGGGGGCTGTGGGAAGTGACACAGGATGTGGGGGAGTTGCGGGTTTGGGGGTTGGGTAAAGAGACACAGGGTGTGGAGGTGGTGGGGGCTGGAGGGTACGGGAAAAAGACACAGGGTGTGGGGGTGTTGGGGGCTGGAGGGTACGGGAAAAAGACACAGGGTGTGGGAGTGTTGGGGGCTCGGGGGTTGGGGAAAGAGACACTGGGCATGGGGGTAGGGGAAAGTGACACTGGGCGTGGGGTGTTGTGGGCTCCGGGGTAGGGGAAGAGACACAGGGTGTGGGACTTTTGGGGGCTCGGGAGTAGGGGAAAGAGACACAGGGTGTGGGGTCGTCCTCCATTGTAGAACCACTAGTGGGATCTTGTTCTGCAGCACTGCCTGAATTTCAACTCTAATAACGATTTCATTGACTGGAGGGGATCTGATTGTGGAATTATAAATATAAAACTTGGCCAGGGTCCTGTGGCTTTTTGTTTGAGATGGTGAGACAGCAACTTTTCAGATTACATTTCCATCTTGCACTCAGAGGGGCGTGGAATTAAAAGGGACGGAGCTCGTACCCGGGTCTGATTCATCAAGAACACAGAGCCCGTGTCTGAGGGCAATTGTTGTAATGGTTAAAGGTCAAAGCCTGGCAGCCAATTACTTCACTTCACCGATCCCTAATTGTCAAATTCGTAGTCTCTGCTCTCTCCCTCAGTCTCTCCATCTTTCTCTCTTAATGAGAGAATTGTGTGAAGAGTGAGAGATAGAGAGAGGGGCTGGGTAGTGAGAGAGGGGAAACAGAGGGGCAGAGACAGAAAAAGAGAGGAGGGGAGTGGGGGTGAATATACACAGGGGCTGGGGGTCTCCCAAGTGCAAAAATAAACTCAAGGAGGGTGAAGAAATTCACTCAGTAACAATGAGTGCATTTTAACAATTCCTTCATTCACTGAAAAGCTCTCAGTTTTTCTGAGGTTCTGAAGGGGGGTATTCACTGTCTTAGTCTCTCTCTCTGTATATATTTCCCCAATTTAAAAAGTGCAAAGCAAAGTTGACTGCACCTTGTGGGATCTTGCTCTGCACAAATTGCATGCAGCGTTTCATTCTGAGCTACCACGAGTTAATGTTTAAAAATATGCTCATTGGGCTAATTTCCCGACACTCAGGAGTGCTTTACCATGTCCAAACTGTGGGAAAGTGTGTGAGAGATTGTGATAATTCCTGAATAATGCTGATGTTTGAGGCAGGGCGATGAATTGGAGGGTTCATTTGGAAGGTGGGAGCAGCCACTGGAATTCAGTCTGTCTCTCTCAGATGTGTCCCTACGTTACAGCAGAGAGAGAGAGCGGAGAGTGAGGGCGAAGCAGGAAAAGACAGTGAAACAGAGGCAGGGGCAGAGATAGAAATAAAACACGCAGTTCTCCTGAGTGAAACAGAGGCAGGTGAGGTAGGAGTTGGGGGGTGAGGAAGAGACACAGGATCTTGGCGGGTGGGAGGGGGTCTCCAGCGTGGAGTCAGTGCCCAGCTCCCAGTCTCTGCAGAGAAGCCTCATTCTCACACTTTCAGGGACGCCCGATTTGTAAAAATCGATGATGGGACAGAGATTTCAGAAGGTCTGCTTCAAGAAGCAGCAGCTTGTTCCCAATTTAAAGGGGGAGTTTAAGCCTTTCTGGGGATGTGTCCATACTGAAGAGTACACGTGGTGTTCAGGGGAGTTGTGTGTGGGGCGGAGGCAGGGAGGACTACAGCAGGCATGATGCTGGGGAAGGGAATGTGTCTCCCTTTCCCCATCCGGATAGCATCACATTGCTGCCTTTGGTGTTTGATACAGGGCGAGAGGATTGTGACGGTTTCTGGGTTATGGGAAGGTGGAACTTCCCTGTCTCTGTCACTCCAGCTTCCACTCTCCCTCTCTCTCTTTCCAGACATTTCTTTCCCTACTTCAGCTTGTATGTAATAAACTGATAGGAAAGTCCCAATGTGATTTGTCATTATTTGAATTGGGGGTAGGGGTGAGTAGGTAGGAGGATGGAGGTGTTTGGGGTGGTGGGGATGAGGAGCAGTGAGTTTCATTTGCCCCTCACTCCTCCCAGCCCTATCTGTGAGGTTTGGGCTGAGCTATGGAGGGAGGGGAATGTTCTGTTAGACTGGGGCCTGTTCCTGTCCCTGAGCTTTAATGCTGTCTCTAATGATTAGGTCCAATTCATGACCTAATTCCAGGCCACTCGGGAGGGGTTTTGCATTTTCTGAACTTCCCAATAAGTCCTGTGTTTTAGGCGATGAATGTGATGGTGAAACAAAATGTGCAGCAGCCATTGGAATTCATTTGATTGAGGATGTGATTGTGCATTTTCCTGCTGTCTCTCTCTCTCTCTCGTCTTTCTCCTTCAATTGTGAATTATCAGGGAGGGAGAAAGGGGAGAGGGAGGGAAACAGGGAGACAGAGGAGCAGGGAGGGAAGAGACGAGGATCTTGGGGTCTCCAGCATGCAGTCAGTGCCCAGCTCCCAGTCTCTGGAGAATAGAGCCCCGCTACCAGCCTGTCAGAATGTTGGATCTGTGAAAAGAAACTGTGTCACTGAGGGCCAGTCTGTGCTGTTTTATTTAAAGATAAGTCCCTGCTTTGAATTGTTCATCAATTTTCAACCTAAAACAATTTCACCTGACTGTGAGAAGGATGCAGTGTGTGTGGGATCTTTCTGTGCGCAAATACCACCAGGGTTTCCTGAATGACCAACAGTGAGCAGACTTTGAAACTTAATTCACCGGCTGGTAAACAGGCGGGAGCGCCTGAAGTGAATCTGGTTCACGTGAGGCTGTTTCCCCGAATAATGCTGCTGTTTTAGACACTGCAATGAATTGATGCTTTAATGAAATGTACGGGAAGCAGTTTGAATTTAGTTTATTGAGGTCCACACTGTTTTTTTTCTCTCTCTCTCTACCTCTCCATATTCTGGCATGTGAGAAACAGAGTGAGAGGAAGAGAGAGAGGGAGGTGGGAAAGAGGGGAGATGGAGGGAAATATTGAGCGGGTGTGGGGGGAACAGATTGGGGGAATAGGTCATTATGAGAGAGAGAACGAAAGGCAGACAGACAGGATCTGGGGTTTCTACAGTGTGGCGTTGTCCCTCGTGGGGCTGTTTGTGGGATGCTGCTGTGCACTGCAATTGTAAACATTAATGTGTTGACTTTCCAATGCTCCTGAGGCCCTGGAATTGAACTTCTAAATGTGACACGGTGTAAAGGCTGGTTATTTTTAGATTATTTATGTATTATTATTTTTCCTTTGTTGAAGGCCAGATGGTGAATTGGGCAGTCGGAGGTTGGGGGCAGGGGGTTGAATTCCATTCATTGATTCCTTTGAAGTCTTCACAGGTTTTACAAAACAATCAGTTCTCATTTCCGCCCCCAGTTTTAAAGCGGGAGATAAGCCTTTTCTAGGGGAGGGGAGGAAGGGGACCTGACTAACATCACCTTGCTTCTGGGATCTTGCTGTGCGTGACTGGCCTGCAGCCTGTCCTGCACTGCAACCATGGCTGCCCTCCCAGAATTCAGTTTACTGGTGGACTGATTGAGGATTGCTCCCATTTCCTCTTCCCATCATTTTTCTGTGTAAATAATCGATAAATATTAAACATGGCCACAGTGCGTCGTTATTTAAATAGGTGAGACAGACAGTTTCCAGAGTGCATTTAAATCAAGATTGATCCCGAGGAAGAGAAGGAAATCAGAAATAGTGATAAATCATTGAGCAGGAGAGGGGGAAAGATGAGCAGAGATAGGCGAAGGCTAGATAGGTACAGGAAGAGGGGCAGAGAAACAGAGTGAGAGAGAGGAAGAGAGAGGGAGAGAACCAGAGAGAGAGAGAGGGAGAGAGAGAGGGAGAGAGGGGGAGAGAAACAGGGGGAGAGAGAGAGAGGGGGGGAGAAGCGAGTGTTAGAAGTGGAAAGTGCAATGTGAATATTTTGTGTCCAAACAGCAGCAGCCCTGGAGTGAAGAGGTAGAGGGGGTGGGGGCAGTGAATGGAGGAGGAACGGAGGGAGAATGAGCAGTGTTTGTGCAACTTCAACTCATTTGAAATCTTTTGCCCCCAGTGTCTGGTTTCAATAACAGGGGAAGTGTGTATAAAATTTTTCCCTCGCCTCACCTTACTAACCGAGATTTTGGATGTGAGTGAGAGGAGTCCTGGGATCTTGCTGTGTTTTCTTTGTTTCAATCATCTTTATGCTTTATTTTAATCAATTTCCATTCCTCTCTCTCTCTCTCTCTCTCTCTCTCTGTCTCCCAGGGAGAATTAATTTGGAAGCTGCAGATTTGACGATGCAGACAGAAAACCATTTTGCTGCCAGGAATCCTCAGGCAAGAGCTATAACCGGAGAGAAAAATAAATATGAATGTATCCTTGTCTTTGTCACTCATTCTTCTGCCCAGGGAAAGAATGCATGGAAATTTCACACTGACAATTGGGGTCAGTGGAGGGGGGTGGAGAGGGAATGGGGGTGTTACTCAGGGGGTCAAAGTTGAGAGACGGTGCAGCAGAGACCCCAATATTAATATCTGTCTCTATTGCAGTGGGGGAGTATTTGGGGGGTAGGGAGAAATTCCGGGGGGTATTTTGCGGGGAGAGATATTGCAGTGGGGGAAGATGATTTGTGTGGGACGAAATTGCGGGGAAGGGGGTAACTTGCAGGGGGAGAAATTGCGGATTATTTTGCATGGGGGGTAATTTGCGGGGGGAGGAATTTTGGGTGTAGAAATTTGCATGTGAAGAGATTGCGGGGTGTGGCAATTTGCGGGGGGAATTTTGCAGGGAGGGTAATGTCTTGGGGGGTAATTTGCGGGGGGGAGAAATTGATGGGGGGGCTTTGCAGGGGTGAGAAATTACAGGGGGGTTGACTTTGCAGGGGGGGACAAATTGCGGGGGTGAAAAATTGCTAGGGGGGATTTGATGGGGGGCGGGGTAGAATTTTGTGGCAGGCGCATAACTGCAGGGGGGGGGGGATATTTTTGGGAGAATTTTGTAGGGTGGTAATTTGCTGGTGGAGTGAATTTTGCAGGGGGGAGAAATTGCTGGAGAGGGATTTTTGCGGGGGAGAATTTTGAAGGGGGTAATTTGCGGGGAGAGTGGATTTTGCTCGGGGGATAATTTGCCGGGGGGGTGTTCAATTTTGTGCAGGGGCGTAAATTGCAGGGGGGGTTGGTAATGCACAGGAGGGTTGGTTTTGCGGGGGGAGAAATTGCGTGGGAAGGGGATTTCACGGGGGTGATGAGGTAGAGAGAATGGAGTGAAAGGAATAAAGAGAAAAATGACAGAGAAAGGAGACAGAGATAAGAGACAGAATAAAGAGACAGAGAAAGGGAGTCAGAATAAAGAGATAGAAAGAATAAAGAGGCAGAATGAAGAGACAGAAAGAATAGAGGCAGAATAAAAGCACAGAACGATTAAATAGGCAGAATAAATAGACAAAGAGACATAATAAAGAGATGGATTAAAGAGACAGAATAAATTGACAGAATAAAGTGACAGAAGAAGGAGACAGAAGAAGGAAACAGAATAAAGAGACAGAATAGAGAAAAGAGACAGAATAAAGTGACAAAGGAGACAGAGAAAAAAGGCAGGAAAGAGACAGAATAAAGAGACAGAATACAGGAGACAGAATAGAGAAAATAGACAGAATAAAGTGAAAGATAAATGAGACAGAGAAAAAAGACAGAATAAAGAGGAGAAATAGGAAAGAGGCAGAATAAAGAGACAGAAAAAAGAGAGAGAGAAAGGAGTCACAACAAAGAGGCAGAATAAAGGGACAGAGAAAAGACACAGAATAAAGATACAGAATAAAGAGACTGAGAAAGGTGACAGAATAAAGAGTTATAATAAAGATACAGAATAAAGACACAGAGAAGGGGTGTAGAATAAAGAGACAGAATAAAGAGACAGAATAAAGAGACAGAGAAAAGAAACAAATTAAAGAGACAGATTAAGGAGACAGATTAAGGAGACAGAATAAAGAGACAGAATAAAGAGACAGTAGAGAAAATAGACAGAATAAAGGGACAGAGAAAGGAGACGGAGAAAAGATACAGTAAAGAGACAGAATAAAGGGACAGAGAAAGGAGACAGAATAAAAAGAGAGAATAGAGAAAATAGACAGAATAAAGTGACAGAGAAAGGAGACAGAGAAAAAAGACAGAATAAAGAGGAGAGACAGAAAAGAGACAGAATAAAGAGGCAGAATAAAGAGAGAGAGAGAGGAGACACAATAAAGAGGCAGAATAAAGAGACAGAACGATTAAAGAGGCAGAATAAATAGACAAAGAGACATAATAAAGAGATGGATTAAAGAGACAGAATAAATTGACAGAATAAAGTGACAGAAGAAGGAGACAGAAGAAGGAAACAGAATAAAGAGACAGAATAGAGAAAAGAGACAGAATAAAGTGACAAAGGAGACAGAGAAAAAAGGCAGGAAAGAGACAGAATAAAGAGACAGAAGACAGGAGACAGAATAGAGAAAATAGACAGAATAAGGTGAAAGATAAATGAGACAGAGAAAAAAGACAGAATAAAGAGGAGAAATAGGAAAGAGGCAGAATAAAGAGACAGAAAAAAGAGAGAGAGAAAGGAGTCACAACAAAGAGGCAGAATAAAGGGACAGAGAAAAGACACAGAATAAAGATACAGAATAAAGAGACTGAGAAAGGTGACAGAATAAAGAGGTATAATAAAGATACAGAATAAAGACACAGAGAAGGGGTGTAGAATAAAGAGACAGAATAAAGAGACAGAATAAAGAGACAGAGAAAAGAAACAAATTAAAGAGACAGATTAAGGAGACAGATTAAGGAGACAGAATAAAGAGACAGAATAAAGAGACAATAGAGAAAATAGACAGAATAAAGGGACAGAGAAAGGAGACGGAGAAAAGATACAGTAAAGAGACAGAATAAAGGGACAGAGAAAGGAGACAGAATAAAAAGAGAGAATAGAGAAAATAGACAGAATAAAGTGACAGAGAAAGGAGACAGAGAAAAAAGACAAAATAAAGAGGAGAGACAGAAAAGAGACAGAATAAAGAGGCAGAATAAAGAGAGAGAGAAAGGAGACACAATAAAGAGGCAGAATAAAGAGACAGAACGATTAAAGAGGCAGAATAAATAGACAAAGAGACATAATAAAGAGATGGATTAAAGAGACAGAATAAATTGACAGAATAAAGTGACAGAAGAAGGAGACAGAAGAAGGAAACAGAATAAAGAGACAGAATAGAGAAAAGAGACAGAATAAAGTGACAAAGGAGACAGAGAAAAAAAGGCAGGAAAGAGACAGAATAAAGAGACAGAATACAGGAGACAGAATAGAGAAAATAGACAGAATAAAGTGAAAGATAAATGAGACAGAGGAAAAAGACAGAATAAAGAGGAGAAATAGGAAAGAGGCAGAATAAAGAGACAGAGAATGGAGACAGAATAAAGAGGGAAAATAAACAGGAAGAATAAAGAGACAGAGAAAGGAGACAGAATAAAGAGACAGAGAATGGAGACAGAACAAAGAGGGAAAATAAAAAGGCAGAATAAAGAGACAGAGAAAGGAGACAGAATAAAGAGACAGAGAAAGGAAACAGAATTAAGAGGCAGAATAAAGCTACAGAATACAGTGACAGGGAAAGGAGACAGAATAAAGGGACAGAATAAAGAGACAGAGAAAGGAGACAGAATAAAGAGGCAGAATAAAGAGACAGAATAAAGAGACAGAGAAAGGAAATAGAATAAAGGGACAGAATAAAGAGACAGAGAAAGGAGACAGAATAAACAGACAGAATAAAGAGGCAGAGAAAGGAGACAGAATAAAGAGATAGAAAGAATAAAGAGGCAGAATGAAGAGACAGAAAGAATAGAGGCAGAATAAAAACACAGAACGATTAAATAGGCTGAATAAATAGACAAAGAGACAGAATAAAGAGATGGATTAAAGAGACAGAATAAATTGACAGAATAAAGTGATAGAAGAAGGAGACAGATAAAGGAAACAGAATAAAGAGACAGTATAGAGAAAAGAGACAGAATAAAGTGAAAGATAAAGGAGACAGAGAAAAAAGACAGAATAAAGAGGAGAAATAGGAAAGAGGCAGAATAAAGAAACAGAAAAAAAGAGAGAGAAAGGAATCACAATAAAGAGGCAGAATAAAGGGACAGAGAAAAGACACAGAATAAAGATACAGAATAAAGAGACTGAGAAAGGTGACAGAATAAAGATACAGAATAAAGAGACTGAGAAAGGTGACAGAATAAAGAGGTATAATAAAGATACAGAATAAAGACACAGAGAAGGGGTATAGAATAAAGAGACAGAATAAAGAGACAGAGAAAAGAGACAGATTAAAGAGACAGATTAAAGAGACAGAATAAAGAGACAGAATAAAGAGACAAAATAAAGAGACAGAATAAAGAGACAGAGAAAGAAGACAGAATAAAGAGACAATAGAGAAAATAGACAGAATAAAGTGACAGAGAAAGGAGATAGAGAAAAGAGACAGTAAAGAGACAGAATAAAGGGACAGAGAAAGGAGACAGAATAGAGAGAGAGAATAGAGAAAATAGACAGAATAAAGTGACAGAGAAAGGAGATAGAGAACAAAGATAGAATAAAGAGGAGAGACAGAAAAGAGACAGAATAAAGAGGCAGAATAAAGAGAGAGAGAAAGGAGACACAATAAAGAGACAGAATAAAGAGACAGCGAATGGAGACAGAATAAAGAGGGAAAATAAACAGGAAGTATAAAGAGACAGAGAAAGGAGACAGAATAAAGAGACAGAGAATGGAGACAGAATAAAGAGGGAAAATAAAAAGGCAGAATAAGGAGACAGAGAAAGGAGACAGAATAAAGAGACAGAGAAAGGAAACAGAATTAAGAGGCAGAATAAAGCTACAGAATACAGTGACAGGGAAAGGAGACAGAATAAAGGGACAGAATAAAGAGACAGAGTAAGGAGACTGAATAAAGGGACAGAATAAAGAGACAGAGAAAGGAGACAGAATAAAGGGACAGAATAATGAGACAGAAAAGGGATAGAATAGAGATAGAAAGAGAGACAGAAGGGAAAGGGACCCAGGGAAATGACAGGGGGAATGGGAGAGAGGGGGAAAAGAGAGAGCAAGAAACATATAGAGGTAAAAAGTGATCAAAAATGGGGGACAGAGAAAGAGTCGGAAAATACGAGAAAGAGCGAGGGGGATATGCAGTGAGAGGCAGAGAGGGGTATGGAGGATCAGACATGCAGAGAGAGAGTGAGGCAGAGAGGGAGGGGGGCAGAGATAGACTGAGGCAGGGAGAGAGAGACAGAGAAAGAGAGAGACAGAGAGAGAGAGAGAGTTTTGCAGAGAGAGAGAAAAAGAGAGAGAGTGAGAGGCAGGAAAAGGTAAGGTGAGAAATTAAAGGGCTTCATACTCAAAAATCCACAGGTCCTGAGTTCACTTGATGGACTCACACTCCTTCCGTCTCCTCTCCCATGGTGGGGAGGAGAGATCCTGGGGGTTTGGTCTGGGTGGGGGATTTAAAAGATCAGAACTGGGACATGGTTCAGGCACACGCACACACACACACACACACACACACACACACAGACACACAGACACACACACACACACACACACAGACAGCCACACACACAAAGACAGAGATATATACTAACCTGACACAGACACCATTACTCACACAATGCCGCATGGTCAGGAGAAAGAGCAATGGTCGCTCCAGATATTTTATACTCCCATAATTGCCATTCAAACACTCCACACCTCCCCCTCCAACCTGCTTTCAGCTATCGACACCTGAGACACACCTACCTAAAGTGTGGCACAGAGCGACAGGAATCTCTTGTGTGACTGCGGGGGTGCAAGTCACCAGGCAAATGGTTTAACCCAGAGCAATCTCTCTCTTTCTCTCTGTCTATCTGTCTCTCTCTCCCTTTCCCCCACCCCACCCTCCACACCAGCCTCATACCTCAGGAAGAAAGTAGCTGACAGAGTTTTCAACTTTAAATTCAGCAGAAAGCAGCTCAGGAACATTCCTTCCACAACTCGTTCCTACTGAAATAAAAAAAGGAATTTTCCTTGCACCCGCAGCTTTTTTATATTCCATGAGTCAAACTTCATCACTTTCTTCCCATAGTGTGTGTTACTGACTAAATTTGCAATTACACTTCATCTTTTCTAGACCACCTCTGTACCCATTGGACACCCTGAGTGTGTGCAGCTCTTTCTATTTCAAATCTTATCGGTGCTAATGAGACTGCAACAGGTTTAACGTTTCAGAGCAGGGATCTGAGATGAGAGCTGGCAAAAGTTTAAACACTGAAAACATTGAACACAAGGAGCAGGGGGTGGGGGACGGGGAAATATTTAAAGTGGATCTGTTCTGTGGTCAGATGTAGGAACAGGAGAGATGAAATACTGCGATGTGCCTTCACCAAGCTGTTCTGAATCGAGCTGCACTGGTTTATGCCCAGGCTCATCCCCGAGGACTCTTCGGGCTGTACCCAGGCGTACACACACGGACACACACACTGAGAGAAATATTCACTCCTGTACTGTAGAGCAACAAGGCTGGAAACTGTGCAACTAGCTTTCCAAAAAAATACACTGTATTCAGGAAATCTGTGAGGGAACATTACATGGCTTCCAGGTTGACATAAAGTGCAATACGGTTCACTCTCTTTCAATCCCGTGTGCAACACTCTGAGTGACTTCAACGTAATTACAGATTGCTTAGATTTACAATTCTCATTTCATATCAAACATTCTCTGAAGCCTTGTGTTACAGCGACCAGACAGGCAGCACTGCAGAACAATATTCCCAGATCTCCTGCAGACTTTGCCATGTATTCAATGAGCAACAGCTCTACTCAGCTTCCAGCTTTGAAGAGATTGACTTCTGAGTTTCATTTCTGCATTGATACTCTCGCCTCCCAATCTCCCATTCAAATCAAGCTGTGTGCTCACAGCTCAGGAATGTGAGAGCCACTGTAGTGAAACAGTTTCGCTCGACTCTCTTTGTGCCAACACTCATAGCACTAATCTTGATCCTCTGGGATCTCACTTTGTCTTTCAGATTAAACATGGAGCTGCAACATAACAGCTCATTTCAGAATGCATTGAAGCCGTCAGCATTTGGAAGATATTTACAAGTGATTTGAGAATTTCTTGTAGATGGAATCTTTCTCCATTCTGCCAGTCGGGTGTTTGAAAACAGAGTTTCTCCTGTGGATATCAAGCTGTGTTTCATTCTGGATTTGAAACACTGAATCTGGGGATTTCACACAATGTGATAAAGACGCTGACAGCAATTGGTTCCATTTCACTGACTTCATTCACCGCAATATTACAGACTGAACCGTTAGACAATAAGTGATTCCACTCATCAGGCACTTACAGCATTTAAAATATCAAATTGGACATCATTGGTAAAGTTTACAACAGGATGAGCAGAGTCCATAGGTACAGGTTAACACATCACTTTCAATAGTAATCAGGTTAACAAGGGCAGTACACAAAGGAGACATTGGCTCCAATTTCCCCAGGTATAGGGTTAAAACACAGATACTATATCAATCTGCAATGCAGCGCTGGTTTCCCTACTCACCTTTTCTGGTCTACCCCCTGCTGGATGCTCTCACAATTACACACACACACCTTTACTTACCCACCCTCTGCTGGATGCTCTCAGAATTACACGCACACGCCTTTACTGGCCCATCCTCTGCTGGATGCTCTCAGAATTACACACACACTCCTTTACTGATCTACCCTCTGCTGGATGCTCTCAGAATTGATCCCACACACCTTTACTGACCCATCCTATGCTGGATGTTCTAAGCAGTACATACACAAGCCCCCTTTGTGTAATGACATCGGAATTTTGCACACCAGGACCAAGGCAAACGGGAGAGTTGGGAATTTGGAATAGCCTGAAAACCAGCAGGACCAAACAGGATTGAGGTAAACTTACATCCCAAATGAAAACAGAATTACCTGGAAAAACTCAGCAGGTTTGGCAGCATCGGCAAAGAAGAAAAGAGTTGACGTTTCGAGTCTTCATGACCCTTCAACAGAACTGGGACTCAGTTCTGTTGAAAGGTCATGAGGACTCGAAATGTCAACTCTTTTCTTCTCCGCCGATGCTGCGAAACCTGCTGAGGTTTTCCAGGTAATTCTGTTTTTGTTTTGGATTTCCAGCATCCGCAGTTTTTTGTTTTTACTTCCCAAAAGCACCATTTCTGTTAGCCACTGAATCCTGGCGGTGAAAGATGCAAACCGGCCTCAACCTGTGATTATCACCGAGGTGAAGAGATTGAGAATAAAACAGGGTCAACTCGTATTGATAATGGACATTCTTCCCACTGTTTAATAAATTTAACCAAAAATAACACAATACCAGCCGCTCAGACATGCATAAATTTATGAATATTAAGGAGAATAATAAAATTGAACCAACTGTGTACAGGTCGGCCGAATGCTGACTAAACTTTATGCTCTTCTTTATTGCAGTTCGAAGCAGGGACAGAATTTCTGCAACAATATTTAAAGCTATGTTCACTGTTAATGTCATTTCGTTATTAGATTGAAGTTGTATTTAACTGCGTCCCTCAACTCTCCTCTGAATTTACTCTGGGTCCCTGCATAAATACACGTATTGGTGCAGGAACTCAAGAGTTGCAGCATGTACCCGCCTTCCTGCAGAATAAATTTCAGACCATTAGAATTAGAGCCGATAGAATAATTATTACCTGTAATTCGTACAGCTAGGAAATTTACAACATATGTCAACCAAAGCAGGAGGAAGCTGCCCGAGACGGTGAAGAGTAAAATGATGGACTTTCTGCGGCTCTCCATCTCTGGGTCACTCTGAGTCTGTCTATTGTTTTGTGCTCGGAGTCTCCCCCGGGCTCGACTGGCTGATAGAACGTATCTGACAGTCAGTATATTGAGCAGGAAAATCAAGATGAAAGGGAGACATGGGGTTAGAATACGGTCCAACCAGGCAAACACTGTCCATGGGACGGAAACATAAACGATTTCCTTCATGCTGCAGTGCCAAGGTACGTTATTGATGACATACATAGGTTCATATATGAAGTAAAAAGGGGCGTTTTTGAAACAGAACAGGACACAGACCATTCCACTAACCACAGCTGCTGTTTTCCTAGTGCAGTATTTTAGTTTCAGCTGCTGGGAGCAAATGGCTATGAAGCGATCGAAAGTGAAAGCGACAGTTAACCAGACAGAACTGTCTCTGGAAGTGCAGCTGAGGCCAACAACTAGGCTGCAGGCAGGGGTAATGGAGAGGAAACTAAGTGGGAAATAGATAGTACGAAGCCGGCTTAATATCACAGCAGTGATAATGACAAGGAGATCCGTCACCGCCATGGATACCAGGTAGTAAGTGATACATCTGGACAGACCGCACCTTCCTCGGCACAAGATCACAATCGTCACCAAGTTAGCTGCAAGACAGAGAGGACGGAGTTCGTAATCAGAGTCACAGCTACAACATCGCTTGGCGGCAGGATGGTATGAAACTTGTACTAGTCAGCACCGAAACTGCTTGGTCTACCAATGTATTACTCGTTGTCCAACAAAACACATGAATGTTCCAAATAACACAGGAATGCCGAACATGAAATAAAATGTAGCGTTTTTTTGTAGATTCAAGCAAACTTTATAAATGACTGAAATAGAAGGAACATAATTTAGCAAGGCAATATATCGACGGAATAACAACGTTAACATAGTACTAATTAAAATAAAATACAATGCATTGATTCATGTTTAATCATAGTAAGTGATGACAATAAGAACTACAGAAGAACTGTAATAAGTGTAGAATGAAGCGAATGGCATGAACTGATATATGGTTAATAAGAAGGTTGTAATACATATAATTAAGGATCAAGGTTACTCAAAAGAAAGCCTTGCGCCAGCAGTATCGATTGAATTCGGCCTCTACTCCTGTGGAAAGAAGTCAAGGAGTATCAGCAGTTATTTTGCAGTGCACTGAATCCATTAATGGGAGTGTTATCGCCAGCGATGTTCTGCTAAAGTAAGGAGGGAGGTTCGAGATTTCTTTGCATTTATTTCTAATATATCTTGCCGGTGGAATGCTGGTTATGATTCACAGACAGAGATATCTGCTCTTATAACAGTGGCACGGGTCCCTCTGATTGAAGAAGCAGAACGACCTCCGCTCACCTCTTCTTCAGAAGGATGGCAGGCTTGACGGTGTTCCAGTTCTCTAGCAATGCGCCAGGAGTACGGAGCTGGATTGCAGACTCGGGATTTGTAGTGGAGTTCCAACTTACTGCCTTCTGACGGAGCGGTATAATTTGACATTATTTTTCAGGGAAACAAAGTGACTGAATATTAGTAAAATGAACTTCGCCTCTGAAAGTTCGCACACAACCTGGAAAATAACTTAGATTTATTGATAACGCTGCTGAAACCGTTAAAGTTAATCGAGGATTTCAGCATCTATGCATGGTCTTCAGAAAATCTCATTAATTATAACAGTACGATAACGTCACTCCATTCAATAATAGCAAATGCAAATATGAGGAGTGCCAACCAAAATTGTTGAAAATGTTCAACATGTTACAAGGAGCTTCTGTAAAGTTGGAAACAACAGCAGAAGGAAAAGAATCATATCAAGCTGCTTCAGTACTTCGAACCTAGCTTAAACCACTTGTACACAGATTGCATTGCATTGTCCAAAATATTAATGTCACGATTTAAATATTTCTTGTTGCATTTCTATCATCTACAAATATCTGTACCGTTCAGATTTAAGGAAATCAGACATTGGATGATCGTCAAAGCAAGTTCCATGGAACTGTGAGAGGTGAATAAATTTATGCAGTTCCAGAGCAATGTCTGTAGACGTGAATGTATTATAATGCATCTTGAACATGCAACAGCATGTTGTAGAACACAATTTCCTTACAATATTCCACAAATGTCATATTCTAACTGGGTTCCTTATTATAGAGACGGAGTTCAATTTATCTTTCAACAAGCCACGTAGTGGAGAGTAATGGTACTGCAATGATGGGATGGAATAGTCCTAAGGCAGTTGGGAGAAAAAACGTGAACTCTGTAGTAAGCAATCAGCAACTCATAGATGGCACGGTTAAAGATTGAATTGTCCAGTTTTTCACTTTCCTCAAAAGCTTACCTGGAACACCGAAAGCAGCAAGAGCAGAATAGTAAATGGCAAATACTGGTCCATTTCCCGGAGCATGCATTTTCTGTGAGAGCAATATGCTGGTGTCCTCTTCCCTCTGATTTAAGCTGCGTTACACAGCCATTTATATCGAACGTTCACCACTAGAGGGGCAATTAGCTTCCATATTAGTTACAGTCATCTGAACAAACAAATTAATGCAGTCATTTTCATGCTTATGCTAATTAATGCAACTTGAACCAAAACGATTACTTTAGATTGCAATATAAAATATTTCTAACGATACCTTTATATAATTGCAACAAAATGTACGTAAGCGACATGAAATGCTTTTCAGCTACAAGTACATGAGAGGTTTTGTGAATGATCTATAGTTGATGTGTTTCCTATGACCTCCCAAATGATATTTCATAAAGCGTCATAAAATTGGCTTGATCGCAAAGTTAAAACATGCTGTGGTAAAGGGATAGGTGCAGTTTGTCTACCTCTTTGCTTCAATATTCAGGAAGTATGGAACAGGGCTGAACTGTTATATGTTTTGTTTCAGACTGGAGGGAGTTAATTTTCGAGTTCCACATGGGCTGTTGTTCGGACCACTGCCCTTCTGATCATTTCATATAATTTATATTGCATTTTAACTTTTGTCTCATCCATTCAAAATATTATATTCTATTTGACACATCTGCATCAACACTCCTAATACTGTAAGCTGTACTTTATACCATTGCGTTAACACTTCAAGTACCTTTTACCACAACTTAAGTATTGCTTCCTGTTTCTTCTCACTTACAGTGCAATGCACCATAGCTTAAATTTAAGTATTAACTTTGCAAAATCGCTCTAATGGATTTTAAACCCAATTCCCTTGCATTTAAGATATTATGTTGCACATTGTCATGGTGTATTTTCACTTACATCTCATAATATTTTATATCAGATCACTGCCTTATCGTCTTTCTATATCAATAAAACCACAATAAGCACACAGTGAAGAGTTTGGGAACGTCACTGACATATGCAAAACAAACAAGCTACCCTAATACTAAATGAGTCATGATGATTTCTACTAACATTTGGCGCAACTGAAAACCCTTCAACAACTGCAGTTTTATCCTGTACAACTAAGGCCAAGAACAGCTGTTCCAAATCCACGTTTTGCGTTGAACTAACTGTGAACTTGCTAAAGTATCGCAGAACGCTTACAGTGCAGAAGGTTGCCAATCGACCCATCGAGCCTGTACTGGCTCTCGGAAAGAACATTCCACTTTGTCCCACTCCCCTGAATGATCCTTGTAACCTTGTACATTTTCTCTTTTCAGGTAGCAATCCAATTCCCTTCTGAATTCTCCTCAAAATCTTCTGCATTAATTTTAAAGGCACAACTCCAATTATTACACTCTAATTTTATCCCATTTATTGTAAGCCGTTTTGAAACCCCCCTCCATTAGTACACTGCTTGTTTTTTTAACTTCCTACAGATTTTCCTATATTTGATCTGATTCCTCCATGTGTCTGTTTAGCGGTCTATGGGGAAGATGGTAGGTGAGTTTAAATGAATAAACGGATGCATGAAAGGTATATGGGATGGCAATGGGACAAATAAATGGGCAGAAATCGGTCAAGAGGAAGTGGAAACAGCGTTGCTAGAATAATTGCCTACGGCTGCTGAACGAAAAATATAAATGGCAGAGAAGCGTGTGATCTGAAATGGTTAAACTTAGTTTCGACCCCTTTGGCTGTACACTTCCTAAAACTAAACTGAAGTCTTGTTCCTTTGTTTCCATTGATTTTTAGCAGAACAGTAGAGAAGGTCAAGGGCAGAGGGACATCAGTCGGAGTGGGATGCAGGATTATAACGGCAGCTGGCTGAAAGTGCAGGTTCACATGCACACATTGAATAGATGTTCGCCAAAGTGTACAAAAACTGTGATAGCTTTTCTGACACATCCTCCTTAAAATGCGGAACGTCAGGAAGATCGGGAAGCCTCAATTATATTGTCTGCATTTACACTGAGACACAATCAAATGATATTTTCATGGTCTGATCCAGCGAATGTTCCTTCATCATTTAGCTGTCCTTAGGACATGACCGTTACACTCGACCTGCAACACTGCCACAGTCAAATTTGTTCCTGCCACTGTCTCCCAGAACAGTTTGTGTACAGGTGCCTGTGTGTTTTCGATCAGAAGCGGAAGATTAGCATGGCTCACCTCTAACCTCATCAGTTAGAAGAAAATAGTACTCAGTTCCAATGGCAAATACTAAAGGAATAAAAATATAAAAATCCATCAATCGTGGCATCCAACCATCCATTGCATCCATCCATCCATCATGGCATCCATCTGTCCATCATGGCACTCATCCATCCATTCCATCCATCCATCCATCATGGCATCCATCCATTCCATCCATCCACCCATCTATCCATCCATCATGGCATCCAGCCGTTCCATCCATCCACCCATCTATCCATCCATCATGGAATCCAGCCATTCCATCCACCCACCCATATATCCATCCATCATGGCATCCATCCATTCCATCCATCCACCCATATATCCATCCATCATGGCATCCAGCCATTCCATCCACCCATCCAGCCATCCATCCGCCATGGCATCCATCCATTCCATGCATTCAACCAACCATTCACCCATATTAGCATCCATACATTCCATCCATATATCCGTTCCATCCATTAACCCAACATGGCATCCACCCATTCCATCCATCCATCCATCCATCCATCATGGCATCCATCCATCCATTCCATCCATTCACCCATCCATCCATCTATCCATCCATCTGTCCATTCCATCCATTCACCCATCCATCCATCCATTCCATCCATCCACCCATCCATCCATCCATCCATCGCTGCTAGACAAGGTATCACTTGGAAGGACACTGTAATGGCAGATTGCCAGGTATAAGGTTAGTGCTAGATCAGAATATCAGTTACAAGTTCTCTGTTGGAACAGGTTGGCAGTTGCAAGGACACTGTTCTACCAGAGTATAAGTTAAAAGGTCGCTATTGTGCAACGAGAAGGGGTTAATTAATTATTGTGCAATAAGAAGGGGTTCATTAATTTTGTGTAATGAGAAGGAGTTAAATAATTATGGTCCAACGAGAAGGGTTCAATTAATAACCTTGCTTTGCGGTTCATTTTAAGGGAACAGTGATCATAATATGGGAGAATTATTCATCTGGATGAAAAACTAAGTAGCCCGACTCAAAAATAGGATCGTAAATCTGAACAAAGGAAACTACAGGATTTTGTGGCATGAGTTGGCAATGAGAGATTGTGGAACTTCATTAAAAGGCATGATGATGAATAGACAATATCTAATATTTATGGTACAAATGCATGCATTGCAACAGTTATACTTTTCTTCCTGGTGCAAAAAATCCCACAAATCACATAATGCGGCCCAACCATGACCAGCAAAATAAATTAAGAATAGTATTAGATCTAAAGAAGAGTCATATAAAGGTACTCAGAAAATCAGCAAGCCCAAAGACTGAGAGAAGTTTAGAATTCAGCAAAGCTGGAACAAGAGAAGGATTAAGTGGTGAGATATAGAGTATGAGAGTAAAGTTTCAAGGAACATAAAGGCGGACTGTAAAAGCTTCTATAACCAAGCAAAAAGAAAATAAAAGTTAGTGAAGGCAAATGTAGGTCCCTTGCAGTCCACAATGGGCAAATTTATAATAGAAAGCAAGGAAATGTCAAAGCAATGGAGCAACTGCTTTAGTTCTGCCCTCATGGGAAAAGACACAAATAACTTCCCACAAATGCTGGAAAACTAAGGGTCTTGTGAGAAGAAGAAAATTAAGGAAATTAACATTGGTAAAAAAACAAATACTGCTGGAGAACTTAATGAGCCTGAAAGCTGATAAACCTCCGGTGCCTGATAATCTGCATCCCAGGTTACAAAAGGAGGTGGCATGGAAATAATGGATGTATTGGTCATCAGCATCCAAAATTCTGCAGATTATCAAACAGCCTCAGATGATTGGATGGTAGAAAATGTAACCCTGCTATTTTAACAAAAAGAAGGGAGGGTGGGTGAAAAGGGGATTACAGGCCGATTAGCCTGACATCATTGGTAGGAAAAATGCTAGAGTCGATAATAAAGGGTGTGATAACAGGCCACTGAGTAGACAAAGTCAACATGAATTTATGAAAGGGAAATCGTTTTGGACAAGCCTCCTGGAGTTTTCTGAGGACGTAACCATTAGACTAGATGAGGGAAAACCAGAGGATGTAGTGCATTTGAATTTTGAAAAAAAACTTTTGAGGCTAGTGTGTAAAATTAAAGCAAATGGGATTGTGATAATATATTGGCATAGATTGAGAAATGGTCAATAGACTGGAAACATAGAGCAGGAATAAATGGATCTTATTCAGAGTTGCAGGCAGTGACCTTTGGGGTACCGCAGGGATCAGTGCTTGGCCCCCACTATTCACAACATATATCAATGATTTGGATGAGGGAAGAAAACGTAATATTTCCAAGTCTTCTGATGGCACAAAACTAGATAGAAATGTAAGTAGTGAGGAGGATGTAAAGAGGCTTCAAGACAATTTATATAAATTGTGTGAGAGGGCTAATACCTGGCAGATTAAGTATCACGTGAAATTATCCATTTCAGCAGGAATAAAAAACAGAATGGCAGACAGGTTTTGAAATGGTGATAGATTGGGAAATGTTGATTTACAAAGGGTCCTGGTTGTCCTTTTACACCAATCACTGAAAGCAAGAGTGGAGGTGCAGCAAGCATGTAGCAAGGCAAGTTGAATTTTGGCTCTCTTTGCTGAACGATTTTGGTGCAGAAGTAAGGATATCTTGCTACAGCTGTATAGAGCCTTGGTGTGGCCACACCTGGAACATTGTGTCCAGTTTTGGTCTCCTTACCTAAGGAAGAATATATCTAATATCAACGGGGTGGTAGCGAAGGGCCACCAGAGTAATTCCTGGGATGGGAGGGTTGATGTATGAGGTGAGATTGGGTTGAGTGGCCTGTATTCACTGGAATTTGGAAGAAAGAGAGGAGACCTCATTGAAAACTATACATTTTTGGCAGGGATGGACAGACTTCTGGCAGGGGTGACGGTTTCCCTGGCAGGGAGGTCTTGACCAAGGTTTCACAGTCTGAAGGTACGTGGGAGGCCATATCGGACAGAAATGAGGAGACATTCCTTCACTCAGAGGGTGGAAAACTGCGAGATTCCCTACCACGGAAGGCAAAGTAGGCCAATCACTGAATATATTTAACAAGGAAATAGGTAGACGTTTAGACAAAAAGGGTGTCAAGCCTCAGTGGGAGAGAGCAGAAGGGTGGCGCTGATGTAGAGGCTAAGCCATTATCATATTGAATGGCGGAACAGGCTCGAAGGGCCGAATGACCTACTCCTTCTCCTATTTTCTATGTTGATCTGTTTCTATTTTAGATGGGGTGGCAGTTGCAAGGTCACTGCTATGCCGGAGTGTCAGTTACAAGAACATTCAAAGACCAGCGTATCAGTTAGAAGGTCACAGTAAGACTGAAATATCAGTTACAAGGCCATATAAAGAACAAATTGTCAGGTACAAGGTCAATGTTAGAGCAGGGTATTGGCTACAAGGGCACTGTTAGAAATGAATGTCAGTTACAAAGTCAGCGCAACATCTTAATTTCAGGTACAAGGTATTGTGATCTCGGTAGGGATCAGTAACGTTTTAAATTTATTTTAGAATCTGAAAACCCAAGTGTTTACTCAACGAATATGCAACAACGTTCATGGTTTAAGCAAAGTATTTTGTGAAACAAAAGCCAAGGAGCATGAATGATGTTAATTGCACACTATTTTAAACAATCAGTTATGTCCAAGATAAGATAAACACAAAGAAGACAATACTTATATTCTAAATTGAATACCTTCCGTCCACCTGCCTTAATTCTACAATCATTCGACTTAGCCCCCAAACTCTCCAGTCAAGAAAATTAACTGCTTGGCCTGGGAAATATGTCAACGATTCATGTACAGGCTCAGTTTTTTTGGGCCTTCCAATTATTGGAAGGTTACCACGTCAAATATCCAACCGCCCTAAGGTTGCAATCTCCCAGCTCAAGATAGGCACCTATGAATGCTTAAACATTGTGACATCGTGTTAGACCTCCCCTTATTCTAATCTCCATGATTTTACCTTTCCAGCTACTAACCTGGAGTCAATATTGCCTCAGTCTTTTAGGTGTAATAAACTCCAAGGTTGTATGAAGTGCATTTACTTTAGGCTGCTTCTTCCAGTTTCTCAACCAGATACCCTCACTGTCAACAGCCAAATTTTCAAATAGTAAAAAATAAATTTATGTTATAAAATATATAAGCCCATTCCTGTCCCTAATATAGTGACCCTGAACTCCGAATGATTCCCCACAGTCTGTTCCCTGCCCTGTCCCTAATGGGCTGACCCTGAACTCCAATCGATTCCCCACAAATTGAGTCCGGACCTGTAGCTTATGGACTGACCATGAACTCCAATTGACTCCCCAGAGAATGAGCAATGCCTTGTCCCTAAATGACAGACCCTGAACTCCAATCAATTCCCCACAGACTGAGTCTGGACCTGTCCCTTATAGACAGATACTGAACTCCAATTGTATCCCAAAGACTGAGCCCAGTCATGTGCCTAAATGAACGATGCTGAACTCCAATTGATTCCTCACAGACTGAGCCAAGTCGTGTCCCAAATGGACCTAACCTGACCTCCAATTTATTACCCACAGAATGAGCCCATTCCTGTCCCTAAGGTAGTGCCCTTAACTCCGTCGGATAATCCACAGACCGAGGTCAGCCCTGTCAATAATGGGCTGACGCTGAATTCCAATCGATTTCCCACAGACTGAGTCCGGACCTGTCGCTTATGGACTGACCCTGAACTCCAATTGATGTCCCAGAGAATGAGCAAAGCCCTGTACTTAAATGACTGACCCTGAACTCCGATTGATTCACCATAGACTGATCCCAGTACTGTCCCTAATAAACACACCATGAACTCCAATCGATTCTCAGCAGACTGATCTCAGTCCTATCCCTAATAGACTGACCCTGATCTCCCATTGATTCCCCACAGAATGAGTCCGGACCTGTCGCTTATGCACTGAACCAGAACTCCAATTGATGTCCCAGAGAATGAGCAAAGCCCTGTAGCTGAATGACTGACCCTGAAAAGCGATGGATTCACCACAGACTGAGCCCAATACTGCCCCTAATAGACCTACCCTGAACTCCAATAGATTCACCACTGCCTCAGCCCAATCCTGTCCCTAAAGGACTGGCCTGAACT
This sequence comes from Carcharodon carcharias, assembly GCF_017639515.1. NCBI lineage: Eukaryota > Metazoa > Chordata > Chondrichthyes > Lamniformes > Lamnidae > Carcharodon > Carcharodon carcharias. Next base: position 2,428,483 of record NW_024470635.1, on the reverse strand, counting down.
CCAATTGATTCCTCACAGTTTGAGCCCAGCCATGTCACTAATGGATTGAAATGAACTCCAATTGATTCCCAACAGACTTGAGTCCTCGCCTGCCCCTAATGTCTGACCCTGAACACCAATTGATTCCCCACATACTGAGCCCAGTCGTGTCCCTAAAGGATGTCCCTGAACTCCCATTGATTTCCCACAGACAGAACCCAGGCCTGTCCCTATTGGGATGACATTGAGCGCCAATTTATAACTCACAGGCTGAGTTCAGTCCTGTCCCTAATGGACTGAACCTGATCTTCAATCGTTTCCCAACAGACTGAGCCAAGTGCTGTCCCAAATCGACATACCCTGAACACCAGTTTATTACCCACAGGCTGTGCTAATTCCTGTCCCTTACGTAGGGACCCTGAATTCCGGGTGATTCCCCACAATCTGGGCCCGGAGCTGTCTCTTATGGAATGACATTGAACTCTATTTGATTCCACACAGACTGACCTCAGTACTCTCCCGAATGGACTGATCCTGAACTCCAATGTATTCTTCACAGACTGAGACCACTCCTGTCCCTATTGGACTCACTCTGAATACCAATCAATTCCGAACAGAAAGAGCCCAGCCCTGTCCCTGATGGACTGACACTGTACTCCACATGAATTCCCACAGACTGAAGCCAGTCCTATCCCTAATGGACTGACTCTGAACTCCAATCAGTTCCTTACAGACTTGTTCCAGTCATGTAACTAATGGACTCACACTAAAATACAATTGAATCCCCACACACTGAGCCCAGTCCTGTCCCTAAATGGACCGAACATGAACTCCAATCTATTCTGAACAGACTGAGTGCTGTCGTCTCCCGAATGGCCTGATTCTGAACTCCAATTAATTCGCCACAGACTGAGCCCAGTCCTGTCTCTAATGAAATGAGCCTGAATTCCAGGTGATTCCCCAAAGGCTGATTCCTCACACATTGAGACCATTCGAGTGTTAAAGGATGTTACTGAACTCGCGTTGATTCCCTGCAGACAGAACCCAGTCCTGTCCCTATTGGGATGACATTGAGCGCCGATTTATAACTCACAGGCTGAGCCCAGTCCTCTCCCTAATGGACTGACCCAGATCTTCAATTGATTCCACACAGACTGAGCCCAGTCCTGTACCACATGGACAGACCATGAACCCCAATTGATTGCCCTCAGACTGAGCCCTGACCTGTCCCTAATGGACTGACCCTGAATTCCAATCGAATCCCGACAGACTGATCGAAGTCATGTCCCAAATCGAGATACCCTGAACTCCAATTTATTACCCACAGACTGTGCTAATTCCTGTCCCTAATGTAGTGACCCTGAAGTCCGGTTGATTCCCCACAATCTGAGCCCGGAGTTTTCGCTTATGGACTGACGATGAACTCCATTTGATTCCACACAGACTGACCTCAGTACTCTCCCGAATAGACTGGTCCTGAGCTCCAATGTTTTCTTCACAGACTGAGACCACTCCTGTACTAAAGGACTGACTCTGAACTCCAATCAGTTCCTTACAGACTTGTTCCAGTCCTGTACCTAATGGACTCACACTAAAATACAATTGATTCCCCACACACTGAGCCCAGTCCTGTCCCTAAATGGATGGAACATGAACTCCAATCGATTCTGAACAGACTGAGTCCTGTCGTCTCCCTAATGGCCTGATTCTGAACTCCAATTAATTTGCCACAGACTGAGCCCAGTCCTGTCCCTAATGAAATGAGCCTGAATTCCAGGTGATTCCCACAGGCTGAGCGTAGTCCTGTCCCTAATGTACTGGCACTGAACTCCCAATGATTCCCCTCAGACTGAACCGAGCGCTTTCCCAAATGGACTCACCCTGAGCTCCAGTTCATCCCCACAGACTGAGCCAATTCCTGAACCTAATGGACTGACCCTGAGCTCCTATTGATTCCCCACAGACTGAACCCAGTCCAGCCCCAAATGAACTCACCGTGAACTCCAATTGATTCCCCACGGACTGATCCAAGTCCTGTCCTTAAGGAACTGACCCTGGACTCCAATCGATTCCTCACAGACGGAGCAAATCCCTGTCCCTAAATGACTAACCCTGAACTCCAACTGATTCCCCACAGACTGAGCGCAGTCCTGTCCACAATAAGCTGACCTTGAACTCCAAATGATTCCCCATAGACTGAGCCAAGCCATGTCCGAATGGATTGTCTCTGAACTACAAATGGTTCCCCAAAGACTGAGTCCAGCCATGCCCCTAAATGACGGACCCTGAACTCCAATTGATTCCCCACAGATTGAAACAAGCCCTGTACCTAATGAACTCACCCTGAACTCCAAGTGATGTTCCACTGACTGAGCCCAAATCTGTCCCTAATCGACTGAGCCTGGACTCCAATTAATTCCTCACCGAATGAGGCCAGCCCTGTCCCTAATGGACTGACACTGAATCGCAGGTGATTCCCCACAGACTGAGCCCTGTCCTGTACCTGTTGGGATAAAATTGAACTCCGAATTATTTCACAGACTGAGCCCAGTCCTGTCACTAATGGACTGACCCTGAACTCCAATTGCTTCACCACAGACTGAGCCAAGTCGTGTCCCAAATGGACATAACCTGACCTCCAATTTATTACCCACAGACTGAGCCCATTCCTGTCCCTAATGTAGTGCCCCTGAACTCCGACGGATAACCCAGAGACAGAGATCAGCCCTTTCAATAATGGGCTGATGCTGAAATCCAATTGATTCCCCACAGACTGAGTCTGGACCTGTCGCTTATGGACTGACCCTGAACTCCAATTGATTCCTCACAGATTGAGCCCAGCCCTGTCCCAAGTAGACTCACGGTAAAATACAATTGAGTTCCCACACATTGACCCCATTCGTGTGTTAAAGGATGTTCCTCAACTCCCATTGATTCCCTGCAGACAGAACCCATTCCTGTCCCTATTGGGATGACATTGAGTGCCGATTTATAACTCACAGGCTGAGTCCAGTCCTCTCCCTAATGGACTGACCCAGATCTTCAATTGATTCCCCACAGACTGAGCCCAGTCCTGTACCACATGGACAGACCATGAACCTCAATTGATTGCCCTCTGACTGAGCCCTGACCTGTCCCTAATGGACTGACCCTGCATTTCAATCGAATCCCCACAGACTGAGAGAAGTCCTGTCCCAAATCGAGATACCCTGAACTCCAATTTATTACCCACAGACTGTGCTAATTCCTGTCCCTAATGTAGTGACCCTGAAGTCCGGTTGATTCCCCACAATCAGAGCCCGGAGCATTCGCTTCGGGACTGACGCTGAACTCCATTTGATTCCACACAGACTGACTCAAGTACTCTCCCGAATGGACTGATCCTGAACTCCCATTTATTCCTCACAGACTGAGACCACTCCTGTCCCTATTGGACTCACTCTGAATACCAATCAATTCCGAACAGCCCTGATGGACTGACACTGTACTCCACTTGAATTCCCACAGACTGAAGCCAGTCCTATCCCTAATGGACTGATTCTGAACTCCAGTCAGTTCCTTACAGACTTGTCCTGTACATAATGGACTCACACTAAAATACAATTGATAACCCACACACTGAGCCCAGTCCTGTCCCTAAATGGACTGAACATGAACTCCAATCGATTCTGAACAGATTGTGTCCGGTCGTCTCCCTAATGGCCTGCTTCTGAACTCCAATTAATTCGCCACAGACTGAGCTCAGTCCTGTCCCTAATGGACGGAACCTGAACTCTCACTGATTCCTCAAAGGCTGAGCCCTGTCCTGTCCATAATGGGCTGACTCTGAACTCCAACTGATTCGCCACAGACTGAGCCCTTTGCTGTCCCAAATGAACTCACCGTGAACTCCAATTCATTCCCCACAGACTGATCCAAGTCCTGTCCCTAATGGACTGATCCTGAAATGCAACTGATTCCCAACACTCTCAGCACAGTCCTGTCCACAATAAACTGACCTTGAACTCCAAATAATTTCCCATAGACTGAGCCAAGTCATGTGCTGAATGCACTGTCTCCGAACTACGATTGATTCCCCAAAGACTGAGGCCAGCCATACACGTAAATAACGGACCCTGAACTCCAATTGATTCCCCACAGATTGAAACAAGCCCTGTACCTAATGAACTTAACCTGAGCTCTAACTGATGTTCCACAGGCTGAGCCCGGTCCAGTCCCTAAAGAAATGACCCTGAATTCCAGGTGATTCCCACAGGCTGAGCGTAGTCCTGTCCCTAATGTACTGACACTGAACTCCCAATGATTCCCCTCAGACTGAACCGAGCGCTTTCCCAAATGGACTCACCGTGAACTCCAATTCATTCCCCACAGACTGATCCAATTCCTGTCCCTAATAGCCTGACCCTGAACTCCAACTCATTCCCCACAGTCTGAGCACAGTCCTGTCCACAATAAACTGACCTTGAACTCCAATTCATTTCCCACAGACTGAGCCAAGTCATGTCCCGAATGGACTGTCACTGAACTGCAATTGATTCCCCACAGACTGACCCCAGTACTCTCCCGAATGGACTGATCCTGAACTCCAATTGATTCCACACAGACTGACCCCAGTACTCTCCCGAATGGACTGATCCTGAACTCCAATTTATTCCTCACAGACTGAGACCACTCCTGTCCCTAATGGACTCACCCTGAATTCCAATCAATTCCGAACAGAAAGAGCCCAGCCCTGTCCCTGATGGACAGACACTGTACTCCACTTGAATTCCCACATACTGAAGCCAGTCCTATCCCTAATGGACTGACTCTGAACTCCAATCAGTTCTTTACAGACTTGTTCCAGTCCTGTACCTAATGGACTCACACTAAAATACAATTGATTCCCCGCACACTGAGTCCAGTCCTGTCCCTAAATGGACTGAACATGAACTCCAAACGATTCTGAACAGATTGAGTCCGGTCGTCTCCCTAATGGCCTTATTCTGAACTCCAATTAATTCACCACAGACTGAGCCCAGTCCTGTCCCTAATGGACGGAACCTGAACTCCCATTGATTCCTCACAGGCTGAGCCCTGTCCTGTCCCTAATGGGCTGACCCTGACCGCCAACTGATTCGCCACAGACTGGGCCCAGTGCTGTCCCAAATGGACTGACCCTGAAATCCCATTGATTCCCCTCAGACCGAACCGAGCCCTTTCCCAAATGAACTCACCATGACCTCCAATTCATTCCCCACAGACTGATCCAAGTCCTGTCCCTAATGGACTGACCCTGAACTACAATTTATTCCCAACAGACTGAGCCTCAACTCCAATATATTACCCAAAGTCTGAGCCCATTCCTGTCCCTAAAGTACTGACCCTGAACTCCGATTGATTCCTCACAGACTGATCACAGTCCTGTCCTTAATGGACTCACCTAGAACTCCAATCGATTCACAACAGACTGAGCCCAGTCATATCCCTAATGGACTGATCCTGATCTCCAATTCATTCCACAAAAACTAAGACCAGTCCTGTCCCCAATGGACTCACCCTGAATTCCAATCAATTCCGAACAGAACGAGCCCAGCCCTGTCCCTAAACAACTGACACTACTCCACTTGAATTCCCACAAACTGAAGCAAGTCCAATCCCTAATGCACTGACCCTGAACTCCAATCAGTTCCTGACAGACTTGGTCCAGCCCTGTCCCTAATGGACAGACACTGAACTCCAAATGATTCCTCAAAGTTTGAGCCCAGCCCTGTCCCAAATGGACTGACCCTGAACTCCAATTGATTCCCCACAGACTGAGCCCAGTTCTGTCCCTAATGAACTGACCCTGTAGTCCAATTCATTCCGGAGAGACTGAGCGCAGTCCTGTCCCTAATGGACTGATAACTGAACTCCAATTGATTCGCCACAGACTGAGCTCTCTCCTGTCCTTAATGGACTGACCCTGAATTCCAATCGATTCCCCACAGACTGAGCCAAGTCCTGTCCCAAATCGACATAACCTGAACTCAAATTTATTACCCACAAACTGTGCTAATTCTCGTCCCTAATGTAGTGACCCTGAACTCCGGTTGATTCCAAACCATCTGAGCCCGGAGCTGTCTCTTATGGACGGATGTTGAACTCCATTTGATTCCACACAGTCTGACCCCAGTACTCTCTCGAATGGACTGATCCTGAACTCCAATTTATTCCTCACAGACTGAGACCACTCCTGTCCCTAATGGACTCACCCTGAATTACAATCAATTCCGAACAGAAAGAGCCCAGCCCTGTCCCTGATGGACTGACACTGTACTCCACTTGAATTCCCACAGACTGAAGCCAGTCCTATCCCTAATGGACTGACTCTGAACTCCAATCAGTTCCTTACAGACTTGTTCCAGTCCTGTACCTAATTGACTCACACAAAAAACAATTGATTCCCCACATACTGAGCCCAGTCCTGTCCCTAAATGGACTGACCCTGAACTCTCATTGATTCCCCTCAGACTGAACACCGCTCTTTCCCAAATGAACTCACCATGAGCTCCAATTGATTCCCCACAGACTGAGCCAATTCCTGAACCTACTGCACTGACCCTTAGCTCCTATTGATTCCCCACAGACTGAACCCAGCCCAGACCCTAATGAACTCAACGTGAACTCCAATTGCTTCCCCACAGACTGATCCAAGTTCTGTCCCTAATGGACTGACCCTGAACTTCAATCGATTCCTCACAGACGGAGAAAAGCCCTGTCCATAAATGAGTGAGCCTGAAATCCAACTGATTCTCCACAGTCTGAGCGCAGTCATATCGCTAATGGACTGATCCTGATCTCCAATTCATTCCTCAAAGACTAAGTCCAGTCCTGTCCCCAATGGACTGACCTTGAACTCCAAATTATTCCCCATAGATTGAGCCAATTCATGTCCCGAATGGACTGTGTCTGAACTACAATTGATTCCCCAAAGACTGAGTCCATCCATGTCCCTAAATGACGGACACTGAACTCCAATCGATTCCCCACAGTCTGAGCCCAGCCCTATCCCTCATGGACTGACCCTAAACTCCAATCAGTTCCTCACAGACAGAGCCCAGTCCTGTTCCTAATGGACTGACCCTGAACTCCAATTTATTCCCAACAGACTGAGCCTCAACTCCAATATATTACCCAAAGTCTGAGCCCATTCCTGTCCCTAATGTACTGACCCTGAACTCCGAATGATTCCGCACAGACTGATCACAGTCCTGTCCTTAATGGACTCACCCTGAACTCCAATCGATTCACAACAGACTGAGCCCAGTCATATCCCTAATGGACTGATCCTGATCTCCAATTCATTCCTCAAAGACTAAGACCAGTCCTGTCCCTAAACAACTGATACTGTACTCCACTTGAATTCCCACAAACTGAAGCCAGTCCTATTCCGAATGGACTGACCCTGAACTCCAATCAGTTCCTGACAGACTTGGTCCAGCCCTGTCCCTAATCGACAGACACTGAACTCCAAATGATTCCTCAAAGTCTGAGCCCAGCTCTGTCCCAAATGGACTGACCCTGAACTCCAATTGATTCCCTACAAACTGAGCCAAGTCGTGTCCCAAATGGAAATAACCTGACCTCCAATTTATTACCCACAGACTGAGCCCATTCCTGTCCCTAATGTAGTGCCCCTGAACTCCGAGGATAACCCAAAGACTGAGCTCAGCCCTGTCAATAATGGGCTGATGCCGAAGTCCAATCGATTCCCCACATACTGAGTCCGCACCTGTCGCTTATAGACTGACCCTGAACTCCAATTGATTCCTCACACTTTGATCCCAGCCATGTCCCTAATGGATTGAACATGAACTCCAATCGATTCCCAACAGATTTGAGTCCTCGCCTGTCCCTAATGGACTGACCCTGTAGTCCAATTCATTCCGGACAGACTGAGCCCTCTCCTGTCCCTAATGGAATGACCCTTAATTCCAATCGATTCCCCACAGACTGAGCCAAGTCCTGTCCCAAATCGACATAACCTGAACTCAAATTTATTACCCACAGACTGTGCTAATTCCTGTCCCTAATGTAGTGACCCTGAACTCCGGTTGATTCCCCACCATCTGAGCCCGGAGCCGCTTATGGACGGTTGCTGAACTCCATTTGATTCCACACAGACTGACCCCAGTCCTCTCGCAAATGGACTGATCCTGAACTCCAATTCAATCCTCACAGACTGAGGCCAGTCCTGTCCCTAATGGAATCACCCTGAATTACAATCAATTCCGAACAGAAAGAGCCTAGCCCTGTCCCTAATGGACTGACACTGTACTCCACTTGAATTTCCACAGACTGAAGTCAGTCCTATCCCTAATTGACAGACCCTGAACTCCAAATGATTCCTCAAACTTTGAGCCCAGCTCTGTCCCAAACGGACTCACTAAAATACAATTGATTCCCCACTCACTGAGCCCAGTCCTGTCCCTAAATGGACTGACACTCAACTCCCAATGATTCCCCTCAGACTGAACCGAGCGCTTTCCCAAATGGACTCACCCTGAGCTCCAGTTCATCCCCACAGACTGAGCCAATTCCTGAACCTAATGGACTGACCCTGAGCTCCTATTGATTCCCCACAGACTGAACCCAGCCCAGCCCCAAATGAACTCACCGTGAACTCCAATTGATTCCCCACGGACGGATCCAAGTCCTGTCCCAAAGGAACTGACACTGAACTCCGGTCGATTCCTCACAGACGGAGCAAATCCCTGTCCCTAAATGACTGACACTGTATTCCAACTGGTTCCCCACAGTCTGAGCCCAGTCCGCTCCACAATAAACTGACCTTAACTCCAAATGATTCCCCATCGACTAAGCCAAGTCATGTCCCAAATGGACTGTCTCTGAACTACAATTGATTCCCCAAAGACTCATTCCAACCATGCCCCTAAATGACGGACCCTGAACTCCAATTGATTCCCCACAGATTGAAACTAGCCCTGTACCTAATGAAATGACTGAACTCCAATTGATGTTTCACAGACTGAGCCCGGTCCTGTCCCTAATGGACTGACCCTGAACTCCAACTGATTCCTCACAGAATGAGGACAGCCCTGTCCCTAATGGACTGACACTGAACTCCAATCGATTCCTAACAGATGGTGCAACGCCCTGTCCCTAAATGATTGACCCTGAACTCCAACTGATTCTCCACAGTCTGAGCCAAGTCCTGTCCCCAAGGAACTGACCTTGAACTCCAAATGATTCCCCATTGACTGAGCCAATTCATGTCTCGAATGGACTGTCTCTGAGCTACAATTGGTTCCCCAAAGACTGAGTCCAGCCATGTCCCTAAATGACGGAACCCTGAACTTCAATTGAACCCCACAGTCTGAGCCCAACCCTATCCCTCATGGACTGACCCTAAACTCCAATCAGTTCCTCACAGACAGTGCCCAGTCCTGTTCCTAATGGACTGACCCTGAACTCCAATTTATTCCCCACAGACTGAGCCTCAACTCCAATATATTACCCAAAGTCTGAGCCCATTCATGTCCCTAATGTACTGACCCTGAACTCCGATTGATTCCTCACAGACTGATCACAGTCCTGTCCCTAATGCACTCACCGTGAACTCCAATCGATTCACACCAGACTGAGCCCAGTCATATCCCTAATGGACTGATCCTGATCTCCAATTCATTCCTCAAAGACTAAGACCAGTCCTGTCCCTAATGGACTCACCCTGAATTCCAATTCATTCACACAGACTGAACCAATTCCTGAACCTAATGGACTGACTCTGAGGTCCTAATGATACCCCACAGACTGAAGCCAGCCCAGCCCCAAATGAACTCACCGTGAACTCCAATTGATTCCCCACGTACGGATCCAAGTCCTGTCCCTAAGGAACTGTACCTGAACTCCAGTCTATTTCTCACAGACGGAGCAAAACCCTGTACCTAAATGACTGACCCTGAACTCCAAATGATTCCTCACAGTCTGAGCACTGTCCAGTCCACAACAAACTGACCATAACTCCAAATTATTCCCCATAGAATAAGCCAAGTCATGTCCCGAATGGATTGTCTCTGAACTACAGTTGATTCCCCAAAGACTGAGTCCAACCATGCCCCTAAATGCCGGACCCTGAACTCCAACTGATTCCCCACAGGTTGCAACTAGCCCTGTACCTAATGAAATGACACTGAACTCCAATTGATGTTTCACAGACTGAGCCCGGTCCTGTCCCTAATGGACTGGCCCTGAACTCCAATTGATTCCTCACAGAATGAGGACAGCCCTGTCCCTAATGGACTGACACTGAACTCCAATCGATTCGCAACAGACTGAGCCCAGGCCTGTCCCTGTTGGGATGACATTGAACTCCGAATTATTCTCACAGACAGAGCCCAGTCCTGTCCCTAAAGGGCTCACCCTGAATTCCAATCAATTCTGAACAGAAAGAGACCAGCCCTGTCCCTAATGGACTGACACTGTATTCCACTTGAATTCCCACAAACTGAAGGCAGTCCTATCCCTTTTTGGACTGACCCTGAACTCCAATTAGTTCCTCATAGACTTGGTCCACTCCTGTCCCTAATGGACCGACCCTTAACTCCAAATGATTCCTCAAAGTTTGAACCCAGCCCTGTCCCAAATGGACTCACACTAAAAAGAATTGATTCCCAACACACTGAGCCAAGTCCTGTCCCTAAATGGACTGAACATAAACTCCAATCGATTCTCAACAGACTGAGTCCTGTCCTGTACCTTATGTTTGACCCTGAACTCCAATTGATTCCCCACAGACTGAGCCCAGTTCCGTCCCTAATGGAAAGCCCCTGTACTCCTCTTGATTCACCAAAGACAGGGCCCAGCCCTTCCCCGAATGGACAGTCTCTGAACTCCAATTTATTTCCCATAGACTGAGCCAAATCCTGTCCCTAATGGACTGACCATGAACAGCAATTTATTCCCCACAGACTGAGCCCCGTCCTGTCCCTAATGGACTGACCATGAACACCAATTTATTCCCCACAGACTGAGTACACTCCTGTCCCTAAAGGACTGACCCTGAACTCCAATTCATTCCTTACAGACTGAGCCAATCCTAAAACTAATGGACTGACTCTGAACTCCGATTGATGCCCCACAGACTGAACACAATGTTGTCCCTCATGGATAGTCCCTGAACTCCAATTGATTCTGCACAGACTGAGACCAGCCGTGTCCCTAATGAGCTGACCCTGAACTCCAATTGATTCCCCACATCCTGAACCCAGTCCTCTCCCAAATGGACATAGACTGAACTCCAATTTATTACCCACAGACTGAGCCCATTCCTGTCCGTAATGTGGTGACCCTGAACTCCGATTGATTCCTCACAGACTGAGCGCAGACTTTTCCCTAATGGAATCACCCTGAAATCCAATCGATTCACAACAGACTGAGCCCAGTCCTGTCCCTAATGCACTGACTGTGAACTCCAATTCATTCCCAACAGGCTGAGCCCTGTCCTGTCCCTAATGGACAGACCCTGAACTCCAATTTATTCCCCACAGACTGAGCCCAGCCAGGTCCCTCAATGACTGACCTTGAACTCCAATTGATTCCCCACAGTCTGAGCCTAGCCCTGTCCCTAATGGACGGACCCAGAACTCCAACTGATTCACCACAGACTGAACCAAATCCTCTCCCTAATCGTCGGATCGTGAACTCCAAGTGATCCCCCACAGACTGAGCCCAGACCTGTTCCTAATGGACAGACCTAAACTGCAATTTATTATCCACAGACTGAGTCCCATTTGTCCCTAATCGACTGACACTGAACTCCAATTCATTCCCCACAGACTGAGCCAAGTCCTGAACCTAATGGATTGATTCTGATCTCCGATTGATTCCCCACAGATGGAACCACGCCTTGTCCCTAATGATCTGACCCTGAACTCCAATTGAATTCCCACAGATTTAGCCCATTCCTGTCCCTAATGTATTGACCCTGATCTCATATTGATTCCTCACAGACTGAGCCCATTCCTGTCCGTAATGGGCTGACCCTGAACTCCAATTTATTCCCCACAGACTGAGCCCATTCCTGTCCCAAATGGACAGACCCTGAATTCCAAATCATTCCCAACAGACTGAGCCCATTCCTGTCCCAAATGGACAGACCCTGAATTCCAAATCATTCCCAACAGGCTGAGCCCTGTCCTGTCCCTAATGGACAGACCCTGAATTCCAAATCATTCCCAACAGGCTGAGCCCTGTCCTGTCCCTAATGGACAGACCCTGAAATCCAATTTATTCCCCACAGACTGAGCCCAGCCAGGTCCCTCAATGACTGACCTTGAACTCCAGTTGATTCCCCACAGTTTGAGCCCAGCCCTGTCCCAAATGGTTTGACACTGAATTCCAATCGATTCCCCACAGACTGAGCCCAGTCCTGTCCCTAATTGACTGACCCTGAACTACAATTGATTCCTCACACACTGAGCCCTGTGTTGTCCCTTTTCGACTGACACTCAAGTCCAATTGATTCCCCACAGACTGACCCTCATTCTGTCCCTAATGACTGACCATGAACCCCTGTTGATTCCTCACAGTTTGAACCCAGCCCTGTCCCTAATGGACGGACCCAGAACTCCAATTGATTCACCACAGACTGAACCAAGTCCTGTCCCTAATGGTCGGATCGTGAACTCCAATTGATCCCTCACACACTGAGCCCAGTCCTGTTCCTAATGGACAGACCTAAACTGCAATTTATTATCCACAGACTGAGTCCCGTTCTGTCCCTAATCGACTGACACTGAACTCCAATTCATTCCCCACAGACTGAGCCAAGTCCTGAACCTAATGGATTGACTCTGATCTCCGATTGATTCCCCACAGACTGAACCCAGTCCTGTCCCTAATGCACTGACCCTGAACTCCAATTGATTCCGCACAGATGGAACCACGCCTTGTCCCTAATGAACTGACCCTGAACTCCAACTGAATCCTCACAGATTTAGTCCATTCCTGTCCCTAATGTATTGACCCTGAACTCCAATTTATTCCCCACAGACTGAGCCCATTCCTTTCCCTAATGGACAGACCCTGAACTCCAATTGATTCCCTAGAGAATGAGCAAAACACTGTCCCTAAATGACTGATGCTGAACTCCAATCGATTCCCCACAGGCTGAGCCCAAGTCCTGTCCCAAATTGACATACCCTGAACTCCAATTACTTACCCACAGACTGAGCTAATTCCTGTCCTTAATGTAGTGACGCTGAACCCCGATTGATTCCGCACAAACTGCGCCTGGAGCTGTCGCTTATGGACTGATGCTGAACTCCATTTGAATCTACAGACACTGAGCCCTTTCACTAAATGACTAACCATGAACTCCAAGAGATTCCCCATAGTCTGAGCCCAGTCCTTTCCCCGGTGGACTGACCCTGAATACCAAATGATTCCCCATAGACTGAGCCAACTTATGTCCAGAATAGACTGTCTCTGAACTACAATTGATTGCCCACAGACTGAGCCCAGTCCTGTCCCTAATGGACTGACCCTGAACTCCAATCGATTCTCAACAGACTGAGCTCAGTCTTACCCCTAACGGACTGACCCTGACCTCCAATTCATTCGCCACAGACTTAGCCAAGTCCTGAACTGAATGGACTTGACTCTGAACTCCGACTGATTCCCCACAGACTGAAGCCAATCCTGTCCCTCATGGACTGCCCCTGAACTCCAATTGATTCCCCAGAGACTGAACCCAGTCCTGTCCCAAATGGACATACCCAGAACTCCAATATATTACCCACAGATTTTGCCCATTTCTGGACCTGATGTAGAGACACTGAACTCCAATTCATTCTTCACAGACTGAGCCTAGTCCTGTACCTAACTGGCTGAACATGAACTCCAATTGATTCACCACAGACTGCGCCCACTCATGTCCCTAATGGAAAGCCCCTGAACTCCAAATGATTCCCCAAAGACAGAGCCAGGTCCTGTCCCTAATGGACTGACCCTGAAATCCAATTCATTCCACACAGACTGGGCTCGGTCCTGTCCGAAGTGGACAGTACCTTTACTCCAATTCATTCCCCACAGTCTCAGCCCAGTCCTATCCCCAAATGACTGACCATGAACTCCCATTCATTACCCACAGACAGAGCCCAGTCCTGTCCATACTGGACTGACCCTGAAATCCAATTCACTTACCACAGACTGAGCCAAGTCCTGAAACTAATGGACTGACTCTGAACTCCGATTGATTCCCCACAGACTGAACCCAGTCTTGTCCCTAATGAGCAGACCCTCTATTCCAATTGATTCCACACAGACTGAGCCCAGTCCTGTCACAAATGGAAATACACTGAACTCCTATTTATTACCAAGAGACTGAGCCCATTCCTGTCTCTAATCTAGTGACCCTGAACTCAGATTGATTCCTCACAGACTGAGTACAGACTTGTCCCTAATGGACTCACCGTGAACTCCAATCGATTCACAACACATTGAGCGCAGCCATGTCCCTAATGCTCTGACCGCGATCTCCAATTCATTCCCAACAGGCTGAGCCCAGTCCTATGCCTAATGGACAGACACTGAACTCCAACTTATTCCCCACATACTGAGGCCAGTCCTGTCCCTAATAGTCTGACCCTGAACTCCACTAAGTTCCTCAAAGACTGGGCCCAGTCCTGTGCCTGACTGACTGACCGTGAGCTCCAATCGATTCCCCACAGACTGAGTCTGGACCTGTCCCTTATGGACTGAACCTGAACTCCAATTAATTTCCCACAGACTGGGCCCAGCCATTTCCATAAATGACTGACCTTAACATCCAATTGATTCCCCACCGACTGGGCCCAATCATGTCTCTAATGGACTGACCCTGAATTCCAATCAGTTCCTCACAGACTAAGCCCAGTCCTGTCCCAAATGGACAGAACCTGTACTCCAATTTATTCCTCACAGACTGAGCCCAGTCCTGTACCTAATGAGAGGCCCCTGAACACCCATTGATTCCCCAAAGACAAAACCAAGTCCTGTCCCTAATGGACTGACCCTGTACTCCAATCGATTCTCAGCAGACTGAGCTCAGTCCTATCCCTAATGGATTGACCCTGAACTCCCATTAATTCCACATAGACTGAGACCATTCCTGTCCCTAATGGACTGACCTCGACCCCCAATTCATTCCCCACAGACTGAGCCAAGTCCTGAACCGAAAGGACTGACTCTGAACTCCGACTGATTTCTCACAGACTGAAGCCAGACCTTTCCCTCATGGACTGACACTGAACTCCAATTGATTCCCCACGGACTGAGCCCAGTCTGGTCCCAAATGGACATAGCCTGAACTCCAATATATTACCTACAGACAGAGCCCATTCTGTCCCTAATATAGTGACCCTGAACTCCAATTCATTCATCACAGACTGAGCCCAGTCCTGTCCCAAAATGGACAGAACGTGTACTCCAATTTATTCCTCACAGACTGAGCCCAGTCCTGTTCCTAATGGAAAGCACCTGAACTCCTATTGATTCGCCAAAGAGAGCACCGAGACCTCTCCCTAATGTACTGACCCTGAACTCCAATTCATTCCCCACAAACGCAGCCCAATCCTATCCCTAATGGACTGACGATGGATTCCCATTGATTACCCACAGACTGAGCCCAGTCTTGTCCATACTGGCCTAACCCTGAACTCCAATTTATTCTCCACAGACTGAGCCAAGTCCTGAAACTAATAGACTGACTCTGAACTCCGATTGATTCCCCACAGACTGACACCAGTCTTGTCCCTAACGGATAGTCCCTGAACTCCAATTGATTCCTCACAGCCTGAGACCAGCCCTGTCCCTCATGAGACGACCCTGAACTCCAATCGATTCCCAACAGCCTGAGCCCAGTCCTGTCCCTAATGGACTGACCCTGAACTCCAATTGATTCTTCACTGACTGAGGCAATCCCTGTCCCTAATGGACTAACACTGAATTCCAATTGATTCGCAACAGACTGAGCCCAGTCCTGTCAGTAGTGAACTGACCCTGATCTCCCATTGAATCCCCACAGACAGAGTACAGTCTTGTCCCTATTGGGATGACATTGAACTCCGAATTATTCTTACAGACGGAGCCCAGTCCTGTTCCTAATAGACTGACCCTGTAGTCCAATTCATTCTGGACAAACTGAGCTCAGTCCTGTACCACATGAACAGACCCTGAACCGCAATTGATAACCCAAAGACTGAGCCCAGTCCTGTCCCTAATGGAAAGCCCCTGAACTCCTATTGATTCCCCAAAGACAGAGCCCAGCCCTGTCCCTAATAGACTGACCCTGAACTCCAATTCATTCCACACAGAATGGGTCCGGTCCTGTCCATACTGGACTGACCCTGAAATCCAATTGATTTCCCACAGACTGAGCCAAGTCCTGAAACTAATGAACAGTCTCTGAACTCCGATTGATTCCCCACAGACTGAACCCAGTCCTGTCCCAAATGGACATACACTGAACTCTTATTTATTACCAAGAGACTGAGCCCATTCCTGTCTCTAATGTAGTGACCCTGAACTCAGATTTATTCCTCACAGACTGAGCATAGACCTGTCCCTAATGGACTCACCGTGAACTCCAATCAATTCACAACACATTGAGTGCAGCCATGTCCCTAATGCACAGACCGCGATCTCCAATTCATTCCCAACAGGCTGAGCCCAGTCCTGTCCCTAATAGTCTGACCCTGAACTCCACTAAGTTCCTCAAAGACTGGGCCCAGTCCTGTGCCTGACTGACTGACCGTGAGCTCCAATCGATTCCCCACAGACTGAGTCTGGACCTGTCCCTTATGGACTGAACCTGAACTCCAATTGATTCCCCACCGACTGGGCCCAGTCCTGTCCCTAATGGACTGACCCTGAACTCCAATCAGTTCCTCACAGACTAAGCCCAGTCCTGTCCCTAATGGACTGACCCTGAAGTACAATTGATTCCGCACAGACTGAGCCATGTGTTGTTCCTTTTAGTCTGACACCTAAGTCCAATTGATTCCCCAGAGTCTGAGCCCCATTCCGTCCCTAAGAGACTGACCCTGAACTCCAACTGATTACCCATAGACTGAGCCAAGTCCTGTCCCTAATAGACCCTCCCTGAACACCAATCGATTCTCAACAGACTGAGCCCAGCCCTGTCCCTTATGGACTGATCCTGAACTCCAAGATGTTCCCCACAGACTGAGCACAGTCCTGTACCTAATGGGAGGCCCCTGAACACCCAATGATTCCCCAAAGACAAAGCCAAGTCCTGTCCCTAATGGACTGACCCTGAACTCCCATTGATTCCCCATAGATTGAACCAAGCCCTGTTCCTAATGGACTGACCCTGAACTCCAATCGATTCCGAACAGACTGAGCCCAGTCCTGTCCCTAATGGACTGACACTGAACTCCCATTGATTCCCAACAGACTGAGCCCAGTCCTGTTCCTAGTGAACTGACCCTGATCTCCCATTGAATCCCCACAGATGGAGCCCAGTTCTGTCCCTAAAAGACTGATACTGCAGTCCAATTCATTCCGGACAGACTGAGCCCAGTCCTGTATCACATGAACAGACCCTGAACCGCAATTGGTAACCCACAGACTGAGCCCAGTCCTGTCCCTAATGCCCTGACTGTGAACTCCAATTCATTCCCAACAGACTGAGCCCAGCCAGGTCCCTAAATGACTGACCTTGAACTCCAATTGATCCCCCACAGTTTCAGCCCAGCCCTATGCCAAATGGAGTGACACTGAAATCCAATTGATTCCCCACAGACTGAGCCCAGTCCTGTTCCTAATGGACTGACCCTGAACTCCATTCAGTTCCTCACAGACTGAGCCCAGTCCTGTGCCAGATGGACTGACACTGAGCTCCAATCGATTCCCCACAGGCTGAGTCCAGACCTGTTCCTTATGGACTGAACCTGATCTCCAATTAATTTCGCACAGACTGAGCCTAGTCCTGTCCCAAATGGACATACCCTGAACTCCTATTTATTACCCAGAGACTGAGCCCATTCCTGTCTGTAATCTAGTGACCCTGAACTCCAATTCAGTGCCCACAGACTGAGCACAGACCTGTCCCTAATGGACTCACCGGGAACTCCAATCGATTCACAACACATTGAGCGCAGCCCTAACGCACTGACCGCGATCTCCAATTCATTCCCAACAGACTGAGCCCAGTCCTCTCCCTAATGGACAGACCCTGACTCCAATTTATTCCCCACAGACTGAGGCCGGTCATGTTCCTAATAGTCGAAAGCGAACTAATCAAATGGCAAATATTTGACGTTTTTCTGTCATTAATGTGTGAACATTTCGACGGCAAATTCATATAATAAAATTATAAAATTATGCAGTTACACCTCTGGACCATGAATGTCGCTGTCACTCTTTGATTTTGTGCTTGCCAACCCGTCATCAATGTCGAGAAGCGCCCCGATTGAAAAAAAAAACCTTGTTTTAAAAGTACTAACTGGTTTGCATGCTGACCGCTAATAATAACAAACAAAACAGAAGTATTTGCAATTTTAAAAATTGAAGCAGATAATATCTAACTTTAAATGGGGCCTGAATTCTGCCTGGATCCCCTGGACCAGCAAAATACTCCCTGTTCTTCATTGTTTAGAAGAATGTGCTAATCTTGGCTCATCTGTGGATCGTCACACGTAATAGATAAAGCATGTCAGGCACTTATTTCTATTGTCACACTGACTGCCGTTAAAAGTATCTCAAACACATTTTGTTCCTTATACCTAGAGATACCTTCTGGAAAAATCATTTAATATAAAGCAGATCAGCATTCAAAATTTCATGTAGGTTGTCCAAAATATACTAAAATATCATATATCCATTCGGTGATGTTTCAAATAATGATGTTTAAAAATAAAGCTGAATGCATAGAAATCAGAAAATCCTGAGCAATTGCTCCTGCAGTGTCAGCTGAGCCATGAGCAAGTTACAACTGACAAAATATTTATAATTGATTTTAACGGAAACACTAGTCTATTATGGTGATCCGAAGAATTTCCGTCACGCTAATGTATAAAACCTCGGCTGCTGATCCGCCAGCAATAAAATCTGGGCTCCATATGAGGGCGCTGCACATGGTCTTGCTTCCTTTTCTGAATGATGGAACTGACCCTCATGACTAGCTTTGATGACGTAACATGCGGGAAAAGCTGTAGGTGTGTTTGTTTTTCGGATGGATGAATAAATGAAGCAGGTCCAACCTAACCCCTAGTCCCTCTTACATTTCTTAGTAATTCTGCCACAACACCTGGAGCAGAACTTAGATCACATCAATGCACACCATGCAAGAAAATTTCAGATTGATATTAGTACTTCCCAGTCCGATCAGTTTTATTCCATTTGAGCATTTAAATGCGTTAAATAATACTGACAGAATGTGTAACGTTTCATTACATTGTGTCCCTCCAAACAGGTAAACATAGTAATGACGAACATTATTAATGACGAGGAGTAAGTAAAAGTGAAT
Organism: Carcharodon carcharias; assembly: GCF_017639515.1. Lineage (NCBI taxonomy): Eukaryota > Metazoa > Chordata > Chondrichthyes > Lamniformes > Lamnidae > Carcharodon > Carcharodon carcharias. The sequence goes on along the minus strand of NW_024470635.1, from coordinate 2,408,991 downwards.
TCTGTATCCAAGAATGCAGATTTCATTTGATTATGAATGTAGATGTAAGGAGGAAGTTGATAAAATAAATAAATAGCGACAATGTAGTAGATTGAGCTTGAGGTAGGAGGGCTTTCACCCTGAACCTTCAAAATCTATTCGAGGAGAAAGGAAGGATTTTAATGATACTTAATTGTCCACTTTTACAATCATTGAAATCGAGCAGAGGAGAGGAAAATACAATCAGAATTGCGAAAGAAGGTGAGTCCTTATCGGAAGATAACTGGGACATGAAGCGGCAAAATTTAGGCTTCAGTAGTCTGGTCAGTTGGTATCTGCATAAATGCATTCAGCTCTGTGCTCCTCACCACAGGCAACATAAATTTGCTTCCGAGTTAATACAGCACAGATTCACCAGCAGGATACAAGGGACAGATTTTAAATTGTGGGGAGAGGTTGCAGAATTGTCAGTTTATTCCATTGACTATAGAATATTGAAAGGAGGTCTGTTCGAGGTGATTTACTGTTAAACTATCTGACAGGGCAGAAATTTAAAATAATTCTTCTTTCGGAGAATAAAGGAGGAGGGTATATAATGTTACAATTAGAGGTAGGCCATTTTTGAGGAGAAACTGAATTTCTTCCTTGCAGAGGGTTGTGATTCCGAAGCTCTTGCCTCCAAAGGCTTTGGATTTGAATCATTCGGAGCGTTAAGTAGATTAACAGGATACACAGCACAGAAACAGGGCACTCACCCCAGCAGGTCTGTGCGGCTGATTACGCTAAGCAAGGGTATTCCCCCATAACTCTTCATCTATCTTATACTTATACGACCACTTCTAGTAACTCCCACAAGTTGAAACTTTTGCCCTATATATATTTTAACAAACACTTCTGTAACCCAAAAATATTTATCAGCGTGTAACCCACTTTACACATTTCTCGAGATAAGAGACACAACGTCTGCAAGATATCTCGCCATTATGATCTCAAAATTCTTGCCATGTGAGTAAAAAACAAATTCATTGAAATGAAAACTAGAACTGTGGATGGAGATTCTCACGTGTGATCCAACGAGGTTCAATGTAACAGGAAAGCAACTTTTCTGATTTTCAGTTTCCCCCCTTTAGAAATGAAACTCAGGTTTTTTTGTGTCAAATTGCCTGGATAAACTCTGTCGCTACGGAACTTGCACCAGTCCCTGAAGACTCCCTTGTCCTCTGCCACCTTTAGACTCTATTTTTTCAAGAGGTATCTGGCTTCATTATTATATATGTTCGTATTCTTTGTACTTTTTCGCTATATTTTCAAGATGTTCCTTAGCTTAGCACAATTACATCATGGGATATTGGGCTAAGGAGGACAAATGAATTTAGGCTTCAGAGCAAATGAGAACTAATTGAACTTGGAGCAGGGCTGAAGAGTTGAAAGTCATCCACCTGCTTCTATGTTTCGGAGTTAACTGTTGGGAATGATTGGAGCTGATGGCTTTGCTCTAGTGCTAATTTTGTGTGTTGCAGGTAAAAAAGACGTTATACAAAACTTATCCATCACAGACTCGGCTGAACAGAAAACGATATCGATACACTGCCGCATAACCATCCCATTCTCTGTAATATATTGGTACGTTCAGCCTCCAATCCAGAGCCCAAAGCTGTTGATAATGGCATCGACAAACGGTGAACATAAAGCTCGATTTAGAAGCTTGGATAAAAGCAGCTCCCTGACTATCTCAGCTTTGAGTCTCACAGACACCGCAACATACTTCTGTGCTGTACGTACAGTGTAGTAAGGGGCGAAAGCGCCGTACAAAAACCTCAGCTCCAATTAGAACCGTAGCTTTAGGAAGAAGAATTAATGAAGCAGATGTTGACCTTGGAGGATGATGTTAATTAGATCATAAAGAAATTGGCAGTAGGTTTTATGCCTCTCTGTTGATGATTATACTCTTTTTTCCACACGGAAAGATAAACCTATACACTCAAACTTATTGTTAGCTTATAACATCAGCTAAGAGAAAAAGTTCATTAAAATAACCTAGTTAACGTTACCAACTAAAAGCTGTGTCCTGAAATTAAATATCTTCACTGCTAGGAGTTGTCGAACCAGCAAAATTATGTCAGAGTAGCATATAACTACAGCCATATTATAGAGAGAGAAAAGCTCATTTCAAATTTACCAATATCAGCACTTAGGAAAGCTTGCTTATTCTATGATAAATAATGTTATCAATATGTGGGTTCATGAGGATTTCAGTTTGAGGCGACAGCTTTAGATTAATTACTTATGAATTAGCATTAAATTATAAATCCATGTTATTGAACAATCTGGATGTTCGAACAAATATTGATTTGAAGAAGTTAAATACTTATGATCCAGTACAATTTCTTCATAGTATAGTGTGCCTTTCTCTTAACTTTTAAAGGGAATTCTCTCAGAACTCAACCCTTTGTTTCCTAAAGATGGCTGAGCAATGTCTCTGTGGTTGTGTGTCTTGGTAATGGCTTTTACAGGGGCAAGTGTCTTGTCTCTGTAGCCTACTGTGCTGTCTGTACATTGGTAAACTAATCAGTCCCAGTGTTGAATCAAGTATTGATAATCAATATTCCATACCATTCCGCCATACCACTGAAGTTTCAGCATTAATTCCGTCCTTCTCTCTCCCTCTCTATCTCTATCTCTCTCTCTCCCTCTCTGCCTTACAGCTAACTTTCTGACGATCGTGACCCTTTCCCGTGGAAGAAGTGGTCTCTCCAGATATCCAGTATCTGGTAACCATGGCGGTGACAGATCTCATTGTCATTATCAATATTCTGGTATTAAGCGGTTACTGGCTGTTTGATTTCCTGCCAGTTTTATGTCCACCACTCCCGCTTGTCACCTCATTGTTGTTCTAAGCTTCCCTTCCACAGACTTTTCCCTTTGGTTAACCTTCGCTTTCGCCTTTTACTGCTTCCTAGCCATTTGTCACCTGGAGCTGAAAATGAAAAACTGCACTGAGAAAACAGCAGCTGTAATTTTAACAATGGTCTGGATACTGGTTTCTTTGATAAACATCGTTTTTTATTTCATATATGAACCTATATATATCTTTAATAATGTAGCCTGTCACTGGAACATAACATAGGCATTTTATATTTCAGTTCCATGGAGAATGTTTGACTGGCTGGATTGTATTCTAACTCCATGTCTCTTGTTCCTCCTGATTATACTGCTCGATACGTTGACAGTCAGAAAAATTCTCCTGGCATGTAGATCCCACAGCAGAATCTGATCCTACAGAAATGGAGAGAATCAGTTTGACCCAGAGATGGGCAGCCACTGCAAGTCTATTTTTCTACTCTTCTCCATCTCAGGCAGCTTCCCCCTGCAGGAGTTGTGCATTTCCTGTTTGCACAAATTAGAGGAAATAGCTGTTCTATCCGTTCCATTTCCACTTCAATTCTCCAGCCACCTCTCTTTTCCCGGGGAAGAGAATTCCAAAGTCTACTGAACCTCCTCATATTCATCTCAAATTGGAAACCACATTTTTAAATGATGCACGCCCTATTCCTAGACTCCATCATAAGGGGAAACGTCCTCACTGGATGCACCCGCCCAAAGCCTCAAATAATGTTTTATGTTTCAATAAGGTCACCTCTCATTCTTCTAAACTCTAAGGATTAAAGGCCTAACCTTCTCAAGCTTTTCTCATCTGGCAAACACTTCACCCACGAATAAGCCTCGTGAATCTTCTCTCAACTCCTTCCAAACTAGTTATATCACTCCTTAAGTCAGGAGGACAAAACTGTACACAATGGTCAAAAACGGTCTCACTTATAGCTGTTGAAGCATTGCCTTCATTACAAGGCTCACTCCCTAACCAATAAATGTCCACTTTCCATTTAACTTCCCCATCACTTACTGCATCTGCAAACCAGCTTTTAGTGATTCATGTAACAATAAACCCATATCGTTCTCTAACACAGATTTCTGCAGACTCTCCATTGATATTCTGTTCTGCTTTTCCTTTGTTCCTACCAAAGTGGTCAATATCACTATTTCCTGCATTATTCTCCGTCTGTCATTTTTCTGCCCACTAACTTGGTCTATGCATGTCTCTTTGTAGGCTTTTGCTGTGCTGCTCACAACTTGATATCCCTGAAATTTTTGTGTCATCAGCAAATTTACTCACCATGCACACGGTCCCTCCCTCCGGGTCATTGATACATATCGTAAAGAGTTCAGACCCCAGCACTGAGACCTGTTGCACTCCATTAGTTATTTTGTCATCCCGAACGTGACCCATCTTGCGAGCTCTCTGCTTACTGTTAGGTAAGCAGTCCTTTAACCAATTTAATATGTTACCCCCAGTATCTCTTACCTTGCTTAGCAAGATTTTCAGTCCACCATTTCGACTGCCTTTTTGGAAACCTAAATCCACAGTATCTATGTATTCTCCATTATACACCTTGCTTTTTACTTCCTCAAGGACCTTGAATACTTTGGTCAAGCACCATTATGACCCTTTCACAGAACATTTTTGACTTTGTCTGGTTGTATCCTGATTTTCTGTATGCCCTGATCGTGTCTCCCGAATAATGTCTCAAGCATTTTCCCTGTAACAAATGTTAGACGAACGGACCTAACGTCCTGCTTTCTACATTTCTGTTTTTTCTACACGCTGGGGCCATTCCAACATCCATATAATTTCGTTAATTGCTACAATTTCGAGCTGTCTCTGTTTATGATTATAATAAAGACGAACTGAATTTTTTTTTTCAGTTTTTGAACTGTGTGTGTAATCTAACCCAGTTTTGTATAGCTGTAGCAAAACTTCCTACAACTCATATAGCCCCAAACTGACCGATTTCATTGTTATTGCGAAACGACTCAGTAAAGCAAGGCCTTGTTTGATCGGAATAAAAATTGATCAAATTCGATTTGGAATCAATTCTACAATAATACTTTTTCAAACCGATTCAGAATCCCGAATTGAACTTCCAGTGTTTTTGGGTAGGGGAACTTCATCAATTATCAAGCACATTGCATCGAAACTGCAAAGGCTCCTGCACACCTGTCCATAACGTTGTTTCTTAACTCAGGAGTTTCAATGGAGAATTGGATAATTGCTTGAACGGAGAATTGCAGGGTTATGGAGAATAAGTAAGAATCCGGACTAATTTGGCAGCTGTTTCAAAGATCCGGACTAGGTACAATTGCCAAATGGCCTGGCACGTTGTAATGTTATAATATAATTTCTTGATCAAATTCTGCAACCTTCCTAATACTTCTTCCTTGAATCTGATCCCTAAGAGGAAAATAAAAAAGGTTCCGGTGTATGTCAAGCCTGCACTATTTAAAATTTTGGCTGTACCTCCATGTTGTTTGCTGTGGTGTGCTTCTGTAATGGATTGCTTATCGCGTATATTTCACACGTGTAAGGCTGGCTATTTGAAATCTAACAGAAATATTACCTTTCTTTTTATTACCTTCACACAGAAGAGTCAAGACTGCTTATTGACTGAGTCTTGCGTAACACAAGACTGAGTCTTGTGTAACGGTGAAGGAATTTGAACGTCCAGGCTCCTTATAGAAAATTGCAATGTGTGGTCAATGCTTATAATAACATCCACTCATGAAAGGTAGAACCAGTTTTCTGTTTGTCTATTAATGAGAAGATAAGAATTCATTTTGGATTGAGGATGTTTTATTCTTTTTACGGACAACAGATTGCAATGCAATGTACCCCAGATTTTAATGTCACAGTTTTCCATAACGTGACACTTAAACTTAGCAATAGTTTCCTGCCCTAAACAAGCTACCGTGCAAGATTTTAGGACACCGATGTATTTCCTGAAATCCCAGCTGTCACCCCTGAAGCCTTTGAACCGGCAGCTCCGCAGGTTTTGACAAGACTGGGATGCTGGCTCGCCACCCCGTGGCCACAGCAGGTAATTGAAATAAAAATATAAAATGCGGAAATGCTCAACACAAATCGCAATTATCTTTTAAACAATAGGCCAGGCAGTGCTGTAGGGATACTAACAGTTTGAACGTTTTAGGTGGAGGAACATTCAGGATCAGACTGCAGAGAGAATTGATAGATGGATGGGCAGACAGATAGTCCGATAGATCGATGGATAGATAGATAGATAGATAGATAGATAGATAGATAGATAGATAGATAGATTGATTGATTGATTGAAAGGTAGATGAATAGATGAATAGATACATATATATATATATATAGACAAACAGATAGACTGATATGTTTATTGATGCCATCTATATCCACAAATAATATGTTATTCCCCTCGTACATATCATTATGTTAATTCTCTTCTTACTCTGCCAACTGCTCCTGTGACTTGGTGTAATTTTAGATACTAATGCATCATAAAGAGGAATGACAGTTACTTCGCTTCATCATAACCTTGCATTTCTTTTAAATTACTTTCTGTTCCAGTGCAGGTAACTCTCCAGTCAAGCCGCAAAAGAGCCACACCTAAGAATCTCGTTTCCACATTCAGGGATGAGTTGAAAGGAAGTTTCGAAGTACCGGGTAGGCCCTCCAAAAAATCCCCTATTATCTTAAATTGGCTGTCCGATGTTGTGCTGTGCTACAGTCCAGAGACAGGCGGTAGAAGAAAGACGTGAGGAGAATGCACAAGAATTCACTTTTCATCGGATGAAAGAGGCAAATAACACATCGATTTGAGAAATGAGAGTGACACCAGGGAAATATAAAGATAATAAGTGAGATACATGGCCAGAGCATTTTAATGAAATGAAATAATATGTCTCATTATTTCGAAGTGAATTTGGATCTGTTTCCCATTTTCAGGTATAATGACTTCTGATCCGTCCAGAACAATGCATTTTGTCTGTACCCTGCCTGAACCTGGACTTTTTCTGGGTAAAGTGTGGAGGTAGCTTTACTCTGTCTCTCTTCAGTGACATATCTGAACCAGACGTGTTTATGCGACACTGTTGAGGGTGATTTTCCTCAGTATGTATCCCACGTTGCTCCAGATTGATAGGCTTGATTGATACACCTATCTGTTGGAAATCAAACTGCTGAAGATCACATGAACACAGATGCACTTATACACACAAACACAGACATGCACGTATGCTCGTACATATGCACGTGCACACAAGCACACGTGCGTGCGCGCACACACACACGGAAACACATACATGGATAAACACACACGTTAGTACACACAAACACAAACACACATGCACACACGGACACATATGCTTGCATACACAAACAGACACATACGCATAGAATCGCACACACAGAAACAAAAATGTACACAGACACACACTTATGGACAGATATTTACAAGTAAATACAAACACACATGTACACACACACAAAAACACACAACCACACACGCATACATACAAACACACGAATACACACATATATGTACACAAACGGACACACATATATATATGTAGAAACACACACACACAAATGCACACACACATGGACACACAAATACGCAGACCAACAGAATCACACACACCCACAGTAACACACATGCAAAACACACATAACCACGTTTGACTAAAAATGCTGACTAACCTTCAACAATAAAATATTAATCACCATTAATTTACGGACTTAATCATTTTTGGTTCCATCATTTGTTAATTAGTTATATCAAAACACTTTATTCTAATGAAACTAACAGCCGAGCCTCATCATTGTGAAATTATTTAAGTGAAGTTCATCTATTTCACCGAACAGGGCATAGTTGTGACTTGGACATTTGAAAAAAAACAGAGCCAAATAATCTCAAAATCAATATAACATAGAAACCGTAGCCAAAGGGCATCAGTTGCAGCAATAATAAAATCAAAACAGTAACACCATAATCATTTTTATTGTTGATTTATGGCATGTGTGCGTCGCTGGCTAGGCCAGCATTTATTGCCCATCCCTAATTGGCCTTGAGAGGATGGTGGTGAGTAGTCTTCTTGAACCGCTGCACTTCCTGTGCTGTGGCTACAGTGTGGCTAGGGAGGGAGTTCCAGGATTTTGACCCAACGACAGTGAAGGAACAGTGATATATTTCCAAGTTTGGATAGTAAGTAGGTTTGAGGGGATCTCTCAGGCCGTGGCAGTCCCATCAATCTGATGCCCTTGCTAGAGGTTGCGGATTTAGAGCGTGCTGTCTAAGGAACCTTGGTGAGTTCCTGAAGTGCATTTTGAAGATGATAAACATTGCTGCTGTGCTTTGGTAGTGATGTTTGTGGCTGGGTTGCCAATCATGCAGGCTGCTTTTTTCTGCATATTGTTTATCTTCCTGGGCCTTGTTAGAGCTGCACACTCATCCAGGCAAGTGGCTAATACACCATCACATTCCTGACTTGGGCCTTGTAGATGGTAGGAAGGCTTTGGAGAGTCAGGAAGTGAGTTACTTACCATAAGATTCCAAGCGCCTGATGTGCCCTTGTGGCCACAGCATTTATATGTCTACTCCAGTTCAGTTTCTGGCCAACGGTAACCCCGAGAGTATTGATGCTGGTTGTGGGGGTGGGGGGGGTGGGGGGGGGGGGGGTGGAGGGGGGGGATGCGGGCAGTACTCGGCGATGGTAATGCCATTGAACGTCAAGGGGAAATAGTTAGATTTTCTCTTGTTGGAGATGGTAATTGCCTCGCACTTGTGTGGTGTGACTGTCCCTTACCACTCGTCAGCTCATGCCTGAATATTGTCCAGGCCCTGTTGCATTTGCATATGGACTACTTTAATATCTGAGGAGTCGCGAATGGTGCTGAACAATGTGCAATCATCAGCGAACATCCCCACTTCTGACCTTACGATTGAAGGAGGGTGATTGATGAAGCAGCTGAAGATGGTTGGGCCTAAGGCAGGATCCTGAGGAGCTCCTGCAGTGATGTCCTGGAACTGATTGGAACTGATATGATTGATGTCCAATAACGACAACCATCTTCCTTTGAGCAAGGTATGACTGCAACCAGTGAATTATTCCACCACCACCACTACCCACCCCCCCCCCACCCCCAACCCCGCACCCCCCCCCCCCCCCCCCCCCACCCTTTCCCCCCCAACCCTCCCGATCCCATTGACTCAAACTTTGCCTGGGCTCCTTGATGCAACACTCAGTCAAATGTTGCCATAACGTCATGGGCAGTCAATCTCACATCACCTCGGGAGTTCAGCTCTATTGTCCATATTTTAACCAAGGCTGTAATGAGGTCAGGAGCTGAGCGACACTGGCGGAACCGAAACTGAGCCTCATTGAGCGGGTAATTGCTAAACTAGTGCCTTTTTATAGCCCTGTTCATGACCCCTTCCAACACTTTACTGATGATAACCAAGGCATATTCATCAATATTTTAATTCACAGTCGCAGTTTCCATTTGAGATCTCCCGTAAAATAATTCCATTTGAAATCCCCCATCTTTGTTTAAAATTACAGAGCTGCTATTTCAGCGGTGCCACTGGTGAGAGCTGCAGGTTTCAGGAAATATCTTTCTGTTATGAAACCACACCGCACACGATGGTGTATTAAGGACAAGGACTATGTACAAATTGAGGTGATAAGACACAGGATACAAACAAATTAAACTGGAAGAGTCATTGCATTTCATGGTCTAATGAGTGTTAACATTGAATAGTTATTTTGATGAGGATTGAAGTAATTTTCAATCGAACAGCTCTTTACAATAAACGGCAGGTAAGAGCAGGGTATGACGTCACCCAGACATGCCTGTCGCCGATTGGCCCTGCATTGATGATGTCACAGTGCTTTCGGGACGTCATTGAACCGTGCTTGGTTGTTAACCGCATTGATTCAGGAGCGGGGATCATGGCCGGTTCCAACCTCTGCCCAGTGGTGAAGTTTGTTCCGCCTGTGACTCCTGACTCAGGGTTATGATCCCGAGGGAGAGAGCCCTTGGCATATCAAGTCTGTCCGACGCTATAAAGGGCAGGGAAACTGGAAAGGACAGAGGCAATGGTTAAGCACGAAAGCAGATTAGGGAGGAAGCTGGTCCTAAACCGTAGCGTGGTAGGGAGCGGTGGTCGTGGGAAGATTGGGACAAAGAAAGAGTTAAGACACCACCTCGATTTGCTGCATACAAGTCTGAGGACTTCAGAAGGGTTGTTAGTTACTCCCTCCCTTTCCGTTATGATATTCAATAGCAAGATACCTTGAGTCTTTACTCGCGTTTGTTCAGTGGGAAAACGACTGCGCACCAGAGATAAAATTTTGGAAGATCCTGGAATGTGAACAGAAATATGCATATGCTGCTATTCCCGTAACAGGGAGTCTCTGAAGGAATCTCTGACGATGAAGGAGATGGAGAGAAATGCCTAATATGATAATCAGTCAGTTGAGGAAGAGATTGTCGGAGGGAATGAAGCAGAGAGAGAGGATCCATAGGAACATAAAAGGGAGAGTAGGCCATTGCGCACGTCAAGCCTGCCCCGCCATGGTATACGATCATGCCTGGTCACCTACTTCAACTCCTTTCCCCACGCTATCCCCAAACCCTTTTATTTCATTTGTAGTTAGAGATAGGTCAACCTCTATTTAAACATGCTCAATGGCTAAGCTTCTACAGCCCTCTGGGCTAGAAAATCCCAAAGATTCACAAAACTCTGGTTAAAAAAAAACCTTCCTCATCTCGGTCTGCCCTAAGTGGCTACCATCTTGTTTTGAAATTGTGTTCCTGGTTCTAGACCCCCCAGCGAGGGCCAACATCTTACCTGCATCAACCCTGCCTATCCCTTTTAGTATTTTAGTATTGTCATTGTACAAAAATAAGGGCTCACCCTTTTAAGATGGAGACTAAAAAGAAATCATTCTCTCAGATGTTCGTCAGTCTTTGGAATTATTTTCCCCATGGAGAGGTGGGTATTGGGTCATTGAATATGTTCAAGGCGAATGAGACAGAATTTTGATCTACAAGGGACCTACATGTTATGGCGGCAGGCAGGAAAGTGGAGTTAATGTCACAATCAGGTCAGCCATGATCTCGTTAAATGGCCAAGCAGGCTCGTGAGCAAATGGCCCACTCCTGTTCCCATTTCTTACCATCGTGTTGTCTATATTCAATTTTTTGCTTCCCCTGTCTATTGTTATGTCATTTTAAGTATCTGCCTAAAACTTAAAACTATGCTTCTATCCGATCCAAGTGGGCGTTCAGATTCTCATCGCGCGGCCAAAATAATTTAAACGATTTCCAAGAGCACCAGCAAACAATCACGCCAGGATATTTATTTTGGAGCCTTTGAGTTGCAGCCCATTGGCATTTAAAGGTCCCCCTTTCTCCTAAACCAGTCCCAATGCCCCAGGACTCTAAAGTGGGAGGTGGTGGCGTTAATGGCAATAACGGTAATTCCATTAATGGAATTAATTATTTGATGAATTGCAGTCAAACCCCGTAACCTACACTCCAACACTTTCTGGGACTTCCAACAGGCAAATTTACACTTAAAGATTAGGTATTTGATTTCTAGCAGTTAGGATTATTGATTATCTTAGTAAAGAATTTTACAATTGTCGATTAACTTTCCACAACAGCGAAGTCTACAGCTGTTTCCTCACACAACATGAGCTTCCCTAGGGTCCTCAGTTTGAACTCCATCTAACTCAAACTAGAAACAGGGAAAGTCATGGAAGCGAATGCATTGGGAAATTGTTTCGTTCCAAGTTTGCCTCATAGTGTTATGTTACTAAGGAAAATAAATTCCAGAACAGTGCAGTTGTGTTCGTGCAACGTTCGAGTTAAATCCCTCACAGCCACATGGGGTCGCTATTTCACTAGAACACGCTGGCGCAATCTCTTCAAGTGGAATTATCTGCTATCATGAGATGTTTCCGCCCCATTTCCCATATTATGTAATGTAAATTATGCTAATTTGAAAACATGCCTGACAGATAGTGAATAAGCAGGCTCCTCATCGCCATCTATACAAGTGTCCCATCACTGACAACAAACAAACATCTGAATTGGCACCAGGCCTGGCAAGGCCCTCACAGCCATTCGTCTTCCGGCTCCAAATCCCACAAACCCCGTTGTTTCATTTTCAACGAGGAAAAGGAAACTTCCACGTGAGCACAATCTATGCCCATTGCATCGCGTGTTTAACTCGTTGAACAGCCTTTAGTGGAAAGACTGATAGGATCAAGTGCTGTTCTTTATTGCCAACACCACTGAGCCGGCATTCTGAAACCGGCTTATTAATGTTAGAACGAGCCTGCCTCAGCTGATGGGCTAACCTGAGGAAATGACTGGATTGAAATGTTTTGTCATAAACCTATCTGTTTCAGCCACACATCTTCCTACAATGCCATTTTGCAAATGCGGCCAGTAAGTAGTTCTGATGATGAAATTATTGTTTTTGCATTTTAGACGTCTCCTTACAGCATGCATTTTTCACCTTCGCCATGTTATGTGTGGGAATTCTGACGGTCCAGATTGTGCATCATCGGGTGCTGTGTGCTTTCAGTCGCAGCAGGATTAATTAGATCCACAATCTGTACATAAATGGGTGACATACCCTATATTCTTCAGTCCATGGTTGAATAGTGCGTGTAGAAGGCAATATGTAGAAAGGCCACATGTACATGAAACAGAAATTTCATCATGTTACTACAATTGTATGCTAAAAATAAAAATGTTTTACGTAATAAACAGAACAAATCAGATCAGAACAAGTCCCTGCCACAAACGGTCAACTTCGGTGCTGGCCAATTAGTTAATTTTTAGGGAGAACGATCTATGAGAAAATCAGAACTCTGAACGGGAACAAAAGGCTGAAATCTCAATGGAAGAGACAGATTAAATTGTTTTCACAGTAATTTCAACAGAAGTGCTAATTTAGGATTAGCAATTGAAGCCGGAAAGGGGGTACTTCAATAGGAGAAAGAGCGAGCTACGACTTAAAGAATCCTGCAGGGGCATTGTGATGGGTGATAAGGGTCATCATGGATAGGAAGCTATGCTGAATGGTTTCAACAGGCCGATTAGTGGGTAGACAGAGAGCCAAAGAGTGCGAGTCTGTTGATGTGCGGTCAAACAGGTTAACTGATTGTGGAAGCAAGTTCTGAATGAGATATGACGAAGAGATGTAACTCTCATCAATCGTATTGAAAAGTAAAACGGTTAGAAATAGAAAAAAGAAGGTATATTGTTGAATTGAAGAGGGAAAGAGAGAAAAATGACTTATATTGTTAAATTAAAGGGGGAAAGTGGGTGCATTTTTAAATGGATCATGGAAAGAGAGGGAAAGGGAAGTGAATTGTTGAATTGAAGACCAGCGGAGAGGGGAAGGGAAATAGGAATAACCGTCTTGAATTGAAGAGGGAAAGGCAGGAAAAGGAATGCTTTTTGTTTTTCATTCATGAGATGTGGGCCTCTCTCGTTAGGCCAGGATTTATTGCCCATTGCTGATTGCCCTTGCCAATGTGCTGGTGAGCTGCCTTCATGAACTGTTGCAATCCATGCTGTGTAGGTGCACCCACAGAACTGTGAGGGAGGGAGTTCCAGGATTTTGAACCAGCCACAGGAAGGAGCAGCAATATATTTCCAAGTCAGGATGGTGAGTTGCTTGAAGAGCAACTCCCAGGTGCTGGTGCCCCAATGTGCCCGCTGCCCTTGTTTTCTAGATCGTAGCAGTCGGGGTTTGGAAGGTTCTGTCTCAGGAGCCTTGGTGAATTCCTGCAGAGTATCTTGTAGTTGGTACACACTGTCGACACATTGTGTTGGTGGTGGAGAGAGTAAATGTTTTTGGATGTGGTGCAAATCAAGCGGCACTTTGGCCTAGACTGTTTCAAGCCACTTGAGTGTTGTTGGAGTTGCACTCATCCAGGCAAGTGGGGAATATCACATCACACTCCTGACCTGCAACTTGTAGGTGGTGGAAAGGCTTTGGGGAGTCTGAAGGTGAGATACTCGCCGCAGGATTCCTGCCCTCTGACCTGCTCTTGTTGTCACATTTTGTATATTGCTCGTCCAGTGCAGTTTCTTGTTTAAAGTAACCCCAAGGTATTTGACATTGGGGAATTCAGCGATGGCAATGCATTGAACATCAAGGGGCGATGGTTAAATATTTACTTGTTGGAGATGGTCACTGCCTTTCACTTGTGTGGTGGGAATGTTACTTGCCAATTGTCAACCCAAGCCTGGATATTGCCCAGGCCTAGCTGCATTTGGACATGGACTGTTTCAGTATCTGAGGACTCGCGAACATTGTGCAATCATCAGTGAACATCGCCACTTCTGACCTTATGATGGAAGGAAGGACATTGATGAACCAGCAGAAGATGGTTGAGTAGAAAAGCGAACGAAAAACCGATAGTTAATTGGTAGCACCGGAAACATTTTAAATCTAGAGAACACAGAGTTTAAAGAATCATTGACATGCTACAAACAGTAAATCAATTCGTAAATAGGGTTTTTGCTACCTCTTGTAAAACAAAAAATGGGCCGTTCACAGAAATGCGCATACAATTTAAATATTTGAAATGGTATGTTTTTGCAGATTTTTTTTTGTTTTGTCGAGCTGCATGCTTTGCAGAAGAATCTTTAGCCTTATCACTGTATAGAAACTTGCATTTTCTTCATTTTTACTAATGGAAAAGTAAAACATTGAATCAACAAATGCTGAAACAATCTGTATTCCTCGTTGTAATAATTGAATTTCTTAATCATTATGAATCAGTTTAGGTTGGTGGGGAAGCTCTGGTTACTCTTTTTTCACTAAGCTCTCTGTTGTGGCCCTATTTCTGTGCTAATTTACATAAATGCCCGGCTTGTTTTGCTGCGATTGACTGCCATCTGCTTATTTGTGTCACCTCGTATCTATCTATTATAGGAAAATTGCAGCTGCTCAGCATGAACACAAACAGACCCCAGCATAATTATTGTTATAAATGCCGGTCGGTGCATTGAATCAAGAAAGAGACTAGTGCCACTGAGTTGAGGTATTACTTATTTTTAAATAGTAGATGAGCTACAGGATGAGAGGGAAAACATGGTGCGCAGAACACCAGGAGAGGCAAATAGCACCGGAGTTAAGAATAGATGAGATACAGGAGCAAACAGACTGGAGATAAATTCCGAGACATTTTAAATGTTTTGCAGTGCACGTGTGCAAGTGCACGTAGTGATGAATGGAAAACAAAAGCAGAATTACCTGGAAAAACTCAGCAGTTCTGGCAGCATCGGCGGAGAAGAAAAGAGTTGACGTTTTTTTTTCCCCAAAACGTCAACTCTTTTCTTCTCCGCCGATGCTACCAGACCTGCTGAGTTTTTCCAGTAATTCCGTTTCTGTTTTGGATTTCCAGCATCCGCAGTTTTTTGTTTTTATCCTAGTGATGAATGGAGTTTGACTGCAGACAAAATCGCCATGTGTTCTGCTATTGTGGAAGTAACAGGGACCTGATTCAATACCGGCTGGCATTAAAAACTTAATATTTATTTATTTAATGTATTCAGCAATGATGAGGAATGGAATAATGGAGGTGGAAATGTTGATCAAATAAAATGTTGAAGCGCTGGGGGGCGGGGGGATGTGGCGGGGGGAGCGTGGTTGGGGGGGGCGGTGGGGGATGATATAATTGCGAGCTCAAAGACGGTTTCCATTTGGTTAAAATACAGGAGCAATAGAAGAGCTGCAATGCTAGAGTGTATACTACAGACCACTAAATAGTTCCAAGGAGATACAAGAGCAAGAACAGAAAATGCTGGAAACACTCAGAAGCTCTGAAGAAGTCATACGGACTCGAAACGTTAACCCTTTCTCTCTCTCCACAGATGCTGCTAGACATGCAGAGTTTTTCCCAGCATTTACTGTTTTTGTTTCAGATTTCCAGCATCCGTAGCATTTTTTTTATCTTAGATAAAGGAGGATATCTGTACATTATTACTTTTAAAAAGAAGCAAAAAGTACAGAGTGGTGAGAAGGGGAACCTTCAATTATGCCAATTTATTCTGCGATACGATCTATACTACTGGCCAAGAAAACGGTAATGTTTTGAATTGAATGCAAACACGACTTCACAGAATCAGACTTTTAACGGCACGTATTGAGGCTAAATTTGAACAGAACTGGAACCTGTTTACAATTCGTTTCATACTTCATCATATCAGGAAGCTTTGATTTTTGAGGGATGTGTACATACTTAAAAAGGACACTTCCAAAGAAAGTTCAGAAATTGAAAAATTCTGATGTACAATTGTATCCGCACTGGCGCTCCAAATGAGCAATATGTCCTAGTCCCATTGCCCTACCACCCCCGTAAACCCTTCACATTGTTTCTGTTCAAATAATCATCTAACATTCTCTTGCATGCTTCTATTGAACCTGCCTTCACCACACTTGCAGGTAGCGCATTCCAGATAATCAGTGTCTTTGTCCCCCGCCTTTCAGTATGAAAAAGTGCTGGATCTGCATCTGGGAACGAAGTGAGGCATTTGGAGCATATTTCAGTGGATAAAGCTTTGTGAAAGAATGGACATCATGTCAAGTTTAGAGAGGTTATGGAAAGGGGACAAGCACAAAAAGCGCAAAAAAAAGATAAATTTTACTGAGTTAAATGGGGATTTGACCCGGGTTGGTTGGAGTGAAAACAAAAACTGGCAGCAAAAGGGTAATTGTGGAATTGGAGAACTTCAAAGCGAAGATGATTCTGGGAAATTGGAGGCACATTTTTACGAGGTGGAAAAGACGGCAATTCAAAGGCAGAGTTTCCTAAATAAGTAGATAAATAGCGGTTAAAATGAGATGAGGAAAAGACAATTTTTGACAATGTTCTTTTCATATCACAGTGGAGGACCAAGCTGAATCTGAAAGAAGGTCGAGGTAATCTGAATAGATGAATTGCAGGGCGGTGTGGTGGGGGTGGAGGGGGGTTTGGAGTTACGGAGGCGGGTAGTTTAGAGCGGCGAAAATATATAATGGAAAAAATAGATTTGCTGCTGACATAACAATGAAGCTAAACCCAGCACATAGGACATCAAAGGTTGTTCAGGCCCATGATGTCAAGATTCAGACCTTCCTGTGGCAGCAGAAAAGCTCAAGCGCTAAATGGCTACTTCGCCTCTTCACTTGAGAAGAAAGTGTTGCCAATGCAGACATAAAGATGGAGGCAACATTTCATTGGATAAAATTAGAGAAAGTGAAGGTAATTCAAGATTGTCCACCGCCAACACTGGAAAGCCAGCAACCTAAATCAGTAAATTGTGTTACCGAGGAAGTAGGGGAGTACACAGCGGAGTTTCTGACCTAAAGCTTACAATCCTCCTTGTCTACGGGGATGGTGCCGCAAGGCTTCAGGACTGCAAGAGTAATACCACTGTGTATATATAGGGGATTGGGGCTAACAAAGGAGTTGCAGGCCAAACATCCTAATGTCGGTGTAGAAAACGTTTAAAGGCAATAATCCAGGATAAAAATAATTCATATTTGAAACAAGATTCTGTGCTAATAAATGGAATTCTGTCTAACTGACTCGAATGCTGTGCTTTTGGTGAAGGAGTAAAAAGGTTTGATGATGACAATCTGGTTCATGTTGTCTGTATGAACTTGCAAAAGTTGTTTACAAGTGAAACATTATCAAAATTAAAACTCATGATGTTAAAGAAACATGGAAACAAACCTTTCCAAACGGGTGGGTAACAGAGTACTGGCAAGCAGTTAATTTTTTTCAGACTAGAGAGAATTATAAACCGTTGATCTGTAGTGGTCAATATCAGGTCCACTGCTATTTTGATGCCTATTAATAGCCTGGAACTCGGCATTCAGGGAATAACTTGATAGTTAGCAAATGATACAGACTCAAAAATGTCGTAAACCATGAGGATTGTAACAGTCTTCAAGCGGATTTTGACTTGTCAGGTGAGCAAACAGATGACATGTAAAAATTAATATAGTTAAGTGTATATAGTGATACATTTTGGTCGGTCGAATAAAGAAAGGCAATATTAATTAAATAGTATAAATTTAAACAGTTTAAAAGACAGAGATGGTGCACGGACACAGATACTTGAACGGGACTGGGCAGTGGAAAGACATGAATAGTTTATGGGATTTTTTTTATTTAATAAGGGATTACAAAACAGAAGCAAGGAAATTATGAAAAATGTTCAGAAACCATTGCGTAGGCCTCAGCTGTCATATTGCGTCCGATTCTGGACACCATACTTCAGGGCGAATGACAAGAACTTAGAGATGGTACTGATGAAACTATTTATTTAGGGAGAAGGAATTTAGTTCGGATGAGAAGTTAGTAATCAAAGCATTTAGAATAAAAACTATCACTAACCCGAAAAGCCCAACATCCAGATCCATAAATATCAATAACCCCACAATCCCAAATCCAGAACCATAAAATCATTAACCCCACATCCCGAACATTCAGAGTCCTCATTATCATTAAGCCCACATGCCAAAAAATCCAGAATCCACAGCATCATTAACCCCAAAATGCCAACATCCAAAAAAATCAATATCATTAACCCCACATCCCAAACATCCAGAATTGAAACTACCATTAGTCACACATACCAAAAATCCAGTATCTACACTATCATTAACTCGAAAATTACAACATCCAGAACAATAAATATCATTAACGCCACTTTTCCAACATTCAGAATTGTCGCTATCACTAACTCCATTCCGAACATCCAAAATCCTCACAGTAACTAACCGTGTTACCAACATTCCGAATCTTTACTGTCACTAATCCCATTCACAACAACCAGACTCCTCACTATCACTAACACGGTCCACAAAATCTGGAATCTGCACTAGCACTAAACCCCTTCCAACATTCAGATTCCTCATTATCAGTAACTGCATTCCCAACATCCGGATTCTTCACTATCACTAACCCCATTCACAGCTTCCAGATTCTTCATTATCACTAACACCGTTCCCAAAATCCAGACTCCTCATTATCATTAACCCCACTCCCAACGTCCAGATTCCTCACTTACATTAACCCCACTCCCAACATGCAGTATCCTAAACATCATGAAGGAAATTTGCTACATCTGAATCATCACTCTCACTAACCCCATATTCCTATCATCCGAAATTCTCATTGTCATGAACTACATTCCCAACATCTAGAACCCTCACTATCACTAACACCATTCCCAAAATCCGAAATCCTCAATATCACGTATCCACATTCCCAACATCCAGGATTCTCACTCCCAAGAATTCCATTACCAACATTCAGAATTCTCAATATCATTAACCAAACACTCTCAACATCCAGAATCCTCACTATCACTAACTCCAGTTGAAACATCCAGGTTCCTCACTATCACTAACTCCATTCCCAACATCCAAATTCTCCACTACCACTAAATCCACATTTCCAACATCCAGAACCCTCAAAGCACAAACGTAATTCCCAACACACAGCATCCTCACTATCACTAACACAGTATTCCCGAAATCGATATGCCTCACCATCACTGATCCCACACGTTGAAATCCAGAAACCTCAAAATCACTGATGCCACAATCCAAAACCAGAAACCACAACCCAAACATCCAAAATTAACAACGACAATCCCAGCATTTAGGCTCCTCACTTATCCTTGAATACATTCCCAAAATTCAGGATCCTCACTCTCACTAGCTTCATTCCCAACATCCAGAATACTCACTATCACAGACCCCACATTCATAACATCTAGAAACTTCACTATCACTAAGCCCATTCCAAACATCCAGCATCCTTTCTGTCACTAAACCGATTCCCAGCATCCAGCATCCAGCATCCCCACCCTCACTACCCCCATTACCAGCATCCAGAGTTCTCAATATCACTATTTTCTTTTTGTTTTATTCATTCATGTCATTTGGGCCACCAATCTCTAAGCCAGCTTTCATTAGCCATCCCGAATCGCACTTGCGAAGGTGGTTGATGAAATGCCTCATTGGACCGCTGCAGTCCATGTGGTGTAGGTACACACACAAAACTGTTAGGGAGGGAGTCCAAAGATTTTGACCCAGCAACAGTGAAGGAATGGCGATATATTTCTAAGTCAGAATAGTGAGCGGCTTGAGCGGGAACTTCTAGGTGATGGTGTTCCCATGTGTCTGCTGCCCTTGTCCCTCTGGATGATAGCGGCCATGGGTTTCGAAGCTGCTGTGTAATGAGCCTTGGTGAATTCCTGCAGTGCATCTTGTAGATGATACTCAGTGCTGCGCTTGTGCATCAGTGGTGCAATGGAATGAATGTTTGTGGATCTTGTGCTAATCAAGTTGCCTGCTTTGTCTTGGATCGGGCCCAGCTTGTTAAGTGTTGTTGGAGCTTCACTCAGCCAGGCAAGTAGAGAGTATCCCATCACACCCCTATCTTGTGTTTGTTGATGGTGGACAGGCTTTTGTGATGTCAGGAGGTGAGTTGTTCGCCACAGGATTCCTAGCTCCAGAACTACTCTCATCGCCATTGTAGTTCTATGTCAATTCCAGTTCAGTTTCTGATCAATGGTAACTCCCAGATTGTCGATAGCTGGGGATTCGGCGATGGTAAAGCAGAATGTCAAAGGGCATCTTTAGATTATCTCTTGTTAGAGAGAGTCATTGCCTGGAACTTGTGTGGTATGAAGGTTGCTTGCTACTTGTCAGCCCAGTCCAGATCCAGTTGCATTTGTTCATGGGCTGCTTCAGTACCTGGGCAGTCGCGATTTGGTTCTGAACATTGCACAATCATAAACGAACATGCTCACTTCTCCCCTTATGGTGGAAGGAACTTCAAAGATGAAAGAGCTGAAGGTGGCTCTGCCTCGGGAGTTCTCCACTAACCCCAATTTTCCAACTTCCAGATTCCTCTCTTACGATAACCACACACCCCCAACATTCAGAATCCGCCCTATCACTAACCCCACATGGCCAACTTCCAGAGTCTTCACTATCACTAACCCCACATTCCCAACATCCAGAATGCTCACCATCACTAAGGTCACATTCCCAGTATCCAGAATTCTCACTATCAATAATCCACACTCCCAACATTCTGAATACTCACTATCACAAGTCCTATTTCCAACAGTCAGAATGTTCAATATCACTAACCCTGTTCCCAATACATAGAATTCTCACTCTCACTAACCCCATTACCAATGTACAGAATCTTCACTCTCGCGAACCCCATTGCCAATATCCAGAAACCTCACTATCACTAACACCATATTCCCAGTATCCAAAATCCTCACAATCAAGCCACCACACCCCTAACATTCTGAAACCTCACTATCACTCACCTCATTCCCAACAATCAGGATCTTCACTATCAGTAAGCGTATGCCCAATATACAGAATCCTAACTCTCGCTAACCCGATTTCCAACATCCAGAATCCACACTCTCACTAACTCGATTTCCAACATCCAGAATCATCACACTCACTAGCCCCATTCCCAACTTCCAGAATGCTCACAATCACTAACATCATTTCCAACATCCAGAAATGTCACTGTCACTATTTTTTTTATTATTATTCATTCATGGCATTTGGTCATCGCTGGCTAGGCCTGCATTCATTAACCATCCCTATTTGCCCTTGAGAAGGAGGTGGTGATCTCATTGAACCACTGCAGTCCATGTGATTTCGGTACACCCACAGTACCGTTAGCGAGGGGCTCCAAGGAGTTTGACCAGAGACAGTTAAGGAACGGTGATATATTTCAAAGTCAGAATGGTGAGCAGCTTGAGTTGGAACGTCCAGGTGCTGGTATCCCAATATGTCTGCTGCGTTTGCCTTTCTGTATGGTACCGGCCGTGGGCTTGGAAGCTGCTGTCGAAGGAGCCTTGTTGAGTTCCTGCAGTGCATTTTGTAGATGCTACACAGTGCTGTAAATGTGCATCGGTGGTGGATGCAGTTAATGTTTGTGGATGCTGTTGTGCCAATCAAGTTGCCTGCTTTATCTTGGATTTGGTCCAGCTTCTTAAGTGTTGTTGGAGCTTCACTGAACCAGGCAAGTGGAGACTATCCCCTCGCACTCCTGACTTGTGTTGGTCGATGGTAGACAGGCTTTTGTGGAGTAAGAAGGTGAGTTACCGGCCGCAGGATTCCTAGCCCCAGAACTGTTCTCGTCGTCACTGTAGTTATATGTCAATTCCAATTCAGTTTCTGTCAATGGTAACCCCCAGAATGCTGGTAGCGGGGAATTCGGTGATTTTAATGCCATTGAATGTCAAGTGGCATTCTTAGATTCATCCATGTCAGAGAAAGTCTTTGCGTGGCAAGTGTGTGGTGCGACGGTTGCTTTCAACTTGTCAGTGCAGTCCAGATCTAGTTGCATTTGTTCATGGGTTGCAGCAGTACCTGAGGAGTCCCTATATGGCTCTTAACACTGCAAAATCATAAGCGAACATTCCCACTTCGGATCCTATGATAGAGGAAGGTCATTGTTGACAGAGCTGAAGACAGCTGGGCCTCAGAAATTGCCCCCTAACCCCACTTTTCCACCTTCTAGAATCCTCCCTATCGCTAATCCAACAATCCCAACATCCAGAATCCAGTCTATTTCTAACCCCAGTCTTCCAACTTCCAGGGTCCTCACTATCACTAACTCACATGCCCCACATACAGAATCTCACTATCACCAAACCATCTCTCCCAACATCCAGAATTCTCAAAATCACTAACCCCACATTCCCAGCACACTTAATTCTCAATATTACTAAACCGTAGTCCCCACATGCAGAACCCTCACTATCACTAACCCCACATTCCCAACATCTAGAATTCTCACTATTACTAAACCACACTCCCCACATGCTGAGTCCCCACTATCACTAACTCCACACTCCCAAGATCCAGAAATCTCATAATCCCTAACCTCACATCCCCAACATCCAGAACCCTCACTATCATTAAAGAACACTCCCAAAATCGAGAATCATCACTGACACTAAACCACAGTCCCAACATGCAGGATCCTCGCTATCACTAACCCCACACTCCCAACATCCGGCTTCCTCAAATCTAACCCCACATTCCCAACACCAGAGTCCTCAGTATCCCTGCTCCCATCCCCAACATCCAGAAATTGCAAAATCGCTAAACCCACAGTCCCAACATCCAGAATGATCAATATCAATAACCCCATACTCCCAACATCCAGAACTCTCTCTATAACTAACCACACACTCCCAACATCCAGAACTCTCTCTATCACTAACCCCACACTCCCAACATCCAGAACTCTCTCTATCACTAACCACACACTCCCAACATCCAGAACTCTCTCTATCACTAACCACACACTCCCAACATCCAGAACTCTCTCTATCACTAACAACACACTCCCAACATCCAGAACTCTCTCTATCACTAACCACACACTCCCAACATCCAGAACTCTCTCTATCACTAACCACACACTCCCAACATCCAGAACTCTCTCTATCACTAACCCCACACTCCCAACATCCAGAACTCTGTCTATCACTAACCCCACACTCCCAACATCCAGAACTCTCTCTATCACTAACCACACACTCCCAACATCCAGAACTCTCTCTATCACTAACCACACACTCCCAACATCCAGAACTCTCTCTATCACTAACCACACACTCCCAACATCCAGAACTCTCTCTATCACTAACCACACACTCCCAACATCCAGAACTCTCTCTATCACTAACCACACACTCCCAACATCCAGACCTCTCTCTATCACTAACCACACACTCCCAACATCCAGAGCTCTCTCTATCACTAACCACACACTCCCAACATCCAGAACTCTCTCTATCACTAACCACACACTCCCAACATCCAGAACTCTCTCTATCACTAACCACACACTCCCAACATCCAGAACTCTCTCTATCACTAACCACACACTCCCAACATCCAGAACTCTTTCTATCACTAACCACACACTCCCAACATCCAGAACTCTCTCTATCACTAACCACACACTCCCAACATCCAGAACTCTCTCTATCACTAACCACACACTCCCAACATCCAGAACTCTCTCTATCACTAACCACACACTCCCAACATCCAGAACTCTCTCTATCACTAACCACACACTCCCAACATCCAGAACTCTCTCTATCACTAACCACACACTCCCAACATCCAGAACTCTCTCTATCACAAACCACACACTCCCAACATCCAGAACTCTCTCTATCACTAACCACACACTCCCAACATCCAGAACTCTCTCTATCACTAACCACACACTCCCAACATCCAGAACTCTCTTTATCACTAACCACACACTCCCAACATTCAGAACTCTCTCTATCACTAACCACACACTCCCAACATCCAGAACTCTCTCTATCACTAGCCCCACACTCCCAACATCCAGAACTCTCTCTATCACTAACCATACACTCCCAACATCCAGAACTCTCTCTATCACTAACCACACACTCCCAACATCCAGAACTCTCTCTATCGCTAACCACACACTCCCAACATCCAGAACTCTCTCTATCACTAACCACACACTCCCAACATCCAGAACTCTCTCTATCACTAACAACACACTCCCAACATCCAGAACTCTCTCTATCACTAACCACACACTCCCAACATCCAGAACTCTCTCTATCACTAACCACACACTCCCAACATCCAGAACTCTCTCTATCACTAACCACACACTCCCAACATCCGGAACTCTCTCTATCACTAACCACACACTCCCAACATCCAGAACTCTATCACTAACCACACACTCCCAACATCCAGAACTCTCTCTATCACTAACCACACACTCCAAACATCCAGAACTCTCTCTATCGCTAACCACACACTCCCAACATCCAGAACTCTCTCTATCACTAACCCCACACTCCCAACATCCAGAACTCTCTCTATCACTAACCACACACTCCCAACATCCAGAACTCTCTCTGTCACTAACCACACACTCCCAACATCCAGAACTCTCTCTATCACTAACCACACACTCCCAACATCCAGAACTCTCTCTATCACTAACCACACACTCCCAACATCCAGAACTCTCGCTATCACTAACCACACACTCCCAACATCCAGAACTCTCTCTATCACTAACCACACACTCCCAACATCCAGAACTCTCTCTATCACTAACCACACACTCCCAACATCCAGAACTCTCTCTATCGCTAACCACACACTCCCAACATCCAGAACTCTCTCTATCACTGACCACACACTCCCAACATCCAGAACTCTCTCTATCACTAACCCCACACTCCCAACATCCAGAACTCTCTCAATCACTAACCACACACTCCCAACATCCAGAACTCTCTCTATCACTAACCACACACTCCCAACATCCAGAACTCTCTCTATCACTAACCACACACTCCCAACATCCAGAACTCTCTCTATCACTAACCACACACTCCCAACATCCAGAACTCTCTCTATCACTAACCACACACTCCCAACATCCAGAACTCTCTCTATCACTAACCACACACTCCCAACATCCAGAACTCTCTCTATCACTAACCACACACTCCCAACATCCAGAACTCTCTCTATCACTAACCACTCACTCCCAACATCCAGAACTCTCTCTATCGCTAACCACACACTCCCAACATCCAGAACTCTCTCTATCACTAACCACACACTCCCAACATCCAGAGCCTTCACTTTGACTAGCCCTACTTTCCCAACATTCAGAATCGTCACTATCACTAACCAGGCAATCCCATCATCCCGAATCATCTCTAACACTAACTACATTCCCTGTATCCAGAAACTTCATTTTCATTAAACTCACATTCCCAACATTCAAAATCTTCACTATCATTAACCGCATATTCCCAGCACCAAGGTTCCTATCACTAACTCCACTCCCAAATTCAGGGCCCTCATTATCATTAACCACATTCCCAACATCAAGAATCTTCACTATCACTAACCCCACACTCCAAGCATCAATAATCCTCACTATCAGTAACCCCACACCCAGAACATCCAGAATCCTCACTATCGCTAATCCTGAAATCCCAGCATCCAGAACGCCCACCACCATATCCCCGCACTCCCAACACCCAGAGCCCTGATCCCTAACCTCAAGCATCGTCACCCAGACAGCTCACCCCTCGGCCTCCCCACCTTCTCATTACTCAGAGAGGTCATCATTAATAAACCCAGCCTCCAACAGCAACCTCTTTCAACCTAAAGCCTCCCACATTTGTAACACTCGGAATCCTTTTTGTTATCAGTCACTAAGTTCTCCAATATCATTCATACGATTTCTTATCACATATAGCCCCCAGATGTGAATCTCCTCGAATTATCGTCGTACCTGGAGCCTCATGAATAAAGTATCTCTGTCGTGCCACACAGGTGTATTGGTATTATTTTTCTCAAAGCTAGAGCCATAACTCGAACTAAGGTCCATTTTCCGTTCGTAGGAACACTTCATTTCACTAACTTCTACAAATATATTAACTCTAAACATTGTAGCATCATTACTGATTTCAAGGCGCTGACCACTCAGAATCCTTTCCTCCCCCCAAAATAAGTCTGACACTCAGGGTCTCTGCTAAACCCCACGATGCCATAATCCAGAGCTCTCTCAAATTAGTCATGCTCCTCTTCAGTCACTAATTTCTTCCCCATCATGCAAAACCTCACTGTCATTGTCCAGCCAATGCTCAGTCACTAATATCCATACTGCCATCTCGGATAAATATGTTCTCCCACGGCTTGGACTAGACAGTTGGTCTTGGGAAACAAGGAGAATTCTGCTCTTTAGCAGATCATTTTGTAGGATATTTAATTTCCGCACAAACTACTAAGGCGACCAGGTTCTCCTTAATTACTATTTGTCACTCAATACATTTTTTGCAATGCAGCCAGATAATAGGAAGTAAGAACTCTGTGAAGTGGAGCTTTGAATCAGACTCACTCCTGATTGCCAGGTAGAAGCGTACAAGCAAAACCTTGCAGACTAGCACAAGCCAGGCCCAGAAGTGTTATTGTATTTATTGACCCTGAGAAATGTAAAAGGGAGATACCTCAAGAATATTGGTATTTACATTTACATGTGAGGTTACTGGGTTACTGGGTCTGTGACAGTGCGAGATCAGCTGGAGGTGTCCTTCCTAATCTCCTTCGACCACTCCCCTTATCATTTCCCATGGATTTTTATTTAGTTTAAGATCCCTGGTTATCTATTTCTACACATACTATTAAATGTCTGTTTAAATTTCTTGAATTCCAAATAATCTTCAATTAAGTAAAAATGAACAAAAATTTCTGAGTTTCAGATGGAGCACGGAGGCAGCGAATTAATTCAGGCTACAAAATATAACTGCGCTGCCTTGTTTCTAATTTTATTCGGCCTACAAATTAAATAAACAATAATCCATTACAGTAATGTTAACCACATTAAATGAACTGTAATTCATTGTAACTCTGTAACTCACAAGAAATGAACAATAATCTATTGTTCTGATATGTCTCACTTTAGATGACCAATGTTCCACTGCTGCAATACTCCTCATATTAAATGAATATGCATATCATTACTGCAGAGTCACACAAATTCAATGAATAATAATCTTTAAATTTAATATAACTCACAACAAATGTTCAATAATCCATTTCTGCCATACTCTTGGCATGACATGAACCCTGATCAATTGTTACCACACATCAGACGGTAAAGGAAAAATAATCCAGTGTTGTAATATCCCTCACATTAAAAACAATAATGTATTGCTGCAATAAAACTAATTTTAAATGATGAATAATCCATTGCTCCGAGGCAGTTTACATTAACTAATCAATAATCCACACCTGTAATATTCCCCAAATTAAACGAACACTAATTCCTTGCCATGATGTACAAGGCTTTAAAGTAATCCTAATTCATTGTTGGAATGCATGAAACGAACAATAATCTAGTGCTGTAATACCCCTCACCTGAACTGGGTAGTAATCTATTCCTTTAATAAACTCCCTCCAAAGGAGCAATCACTGTAATATCCCTGAAATGTAACGAACAGTACTTCATTTCTTCAATATGCAACATATTAAATGCACACTGATCTATTCCTCAAGTATCCCTTATAATAACTGAATATAATCAATTTTTGTAATGTATGTCATATGAAACGTACAGTAATGTTTATATTTGATATCCCTTGCATTAAACGAGCAACATTCTACGATTGAAATATCCTCCAAATTAAATGAACATTGACCCTGTTGTTGTATACCTCAAAGTACTTGAGCATTAATCCATTCGTTTCAGGTGCATCATATTAAGTGAATAATAATCAATTTCCATATTATAGCTCACTTTATTTAACAACGTTCCATTGTTGGAGTACACCTCACATTACATGATTTAGTTATGTATCTGTAACACCCCTCACATTAACTGAACAATAATCCATTACTATAAAATCTAATAATTTTTTGTCGCTTTACTATCCCTCACATGAAATGAATAGTAAATTATCACCTTTTCTGATATACTTCACACCGAATGTGAAACATCCCAGTGTTGTAAGGTATCATAGATGAAATGAACAATAATCATTCACTGTAACATATTCCTTACATTCCAAGAGCATTAACCGATAATTACATATAAAGTTAATAAGATTCTTTGCTATTTTAAGAGTCTGTCTTGTGGTTCTTTGTCGTATTCTTCGCAATGTCTTTTATTAGTAAAAGTTAGGTGTGGAAATTGGAATCACTCTGTTTGGTTTCGAGTCAACATGAATAGTATGTATTCTTCCCACTTGAAAATGTTCATAAATGATTTGTAAGTTAGTGTTGGCTATTGCCTCGTGCTTTATTTTTACAGCAACGGTACCGCTAAGAAATTCTTATGAAAACAACCTGAGTCGTTTTGTTACCTAGGGTGTCAGAAATGAACGCAATAATGTTAGTTTCCATTCACTGTCAGCATCAAGCTTAGCCTTTAGCGCTGAACGAGTTATACAGCTGCCGCCTCAGTTAGCTCACATGCACAGGCAGCTCTGTCGTGTTTGTGTATTTGCAGCTTTCCTGAGTGCAGCTAGAGTGTTAGCAAGTTGATTTTACTGACTTATATCTTTTACAATTCATCTGGATGGCAGGCAAGCCAAACTTGCAAAGAACATAAAGATTGATTGTTTTTTTGTTGTAGTGTGTCAAATAATAATGGCAATACCACGTTAATCTGCAAAACTAACCGGAGTATAAGTTCGAGGGGAAGCTTTGCAATTCGATTGGTAAAACTATATAAACAAACACGTTTACAAAAGGAACAAAACATTTTGGCCCATCCTGCGCGCCCTCTCCTGGAAAAAAGCAAAAAGACCCCGAGTACTGCTCAGTCTCCTCATCTTACTTTGTTTAAAAATGGATTAAAAGTTGCACTAATATCCACCTCATTTGCTGCATGTGGCGAAGAACTATTGCAAATATGTTGGGGAAAATGTCGTTTTGCTGTCGCAATATCTTTCAGTAAAGCAGAACTACTGTCTGGCACATTACAGAACAGGAGAAATACCTCTACAAACAACTCTACACCTCTTAGCGTTCAGTGAGAGACAGAGTTGATTTTCTCCATTGTCATCCAATCTCTACAGACACTGTTACTGAGAATAAAGAATCAATTTGCTTCAAAAGTGAAGTCTATAGGATTATACGGGCCCTGGCAGCGTGGATATAAAATGGTTAGGGGACTGCGAACAGATAGTTGTGGTAAATGGTTATTTTCCAGACTGGAGGGTGTATTCCCTTAATTGGAAAAAAATAACAATTAAATCAAATAAGTTAATACAAATTAAATAAATTAACAAATCAAATAGCGGAGTAATCCCTTGAAGGGACGGAGGAGAGTATGTGTGAACAAATTTCTGAAATTGGCAAGTGGAATTGAGAAGGCTGCTAAAAAGACAAATATGGGCCTTGACTTTAAATGCAAAGACAAAAAGTTAACAAGGGAATTCATGTTAAATCTTAATAGAACACTATTGCTAGCACAGTTGGAGTATTCTCGTCAATTGCGTGCGCCACAGATTAGGAAGGATGTCAGGGTGTAGAGCAGGTTTTACTTATTTGATTTTATTCGCTCATTATCCGGAATTCACCCTTCAGAGGATGGTGGAAACAGATTTAATAATGAATTTCAACAGGGAATTTGAAACAAAAATTGAAGGGGATTTTTGCAGGTCAACTGGGAAAGAGCGAGGATAAATTCAACAAATCTTATAGAGCTCGCAAAGGTAGAAAGAGAGTCTTCCTTCTTCATCGTATCATTTGATGATTCCATTCAATAGACTGGAAGACAAACTGCAGCAGAGAACTTCTATTTATCCACAGTTGTATTGTTGTGTTGTGGTCAAATATAAACGCTGAATGATGATCTCTTTGACTTTCTAAGTGCTGGTGAGTTACATCAGGCCAAAAATAAGTTGTAATGTCAAACACCAGCGACATTAACATGTCGCTGCACCAAACCCTTTTCTGCTGCTTTTAGCAGTGTTGCAGCGGCAATCGGACGTTTCACTAGAATACGGAAGGTCCTCAATTCACAGTAGCAATGGCAACTTCCAGGCTGGATAGTAAAACACAACTTTAAAGAAAAGCTAGCATACTCGCTGACTGTCCAGCAAGGGAGCATAGCCTCGGCATGGTGAAGGGGAGATAGATCATGTAGATGTACATGTTATGAAGGATTTACAAAGGGGGCAGTTAAGACTGCTGATATTACCAAATACATGAGTGTTGGATTTTTCCCAGACATTGCGCCTGCAATTTCTATTTTCACAATCGGCATAAATTTTAATTTCCAAGTGTCCACGGGTTTCGGTCTGTTGTCCAGTTCTCTTCCCATCAAATTAATTTGCATTTTTGAAGGCGTGTTGCTGACAGCCAATAAGATTCCTTGGTTTGGATTATAACTGTGTTGCACCCAATTTCTGCCTTTGCACAGACAGTCAGAATCTCAGTCCCAGTTTGTCAATCGCTGCGCGTGCCTCAGTGTAGCCATGGACACAGTTTATATGATGCTTCTCTTGCTAATGTGTTTCTCCAGTGAGTAAAATGTTGATTTGATTTTGCTGTAAAGATTTAAAAGTGTATTGACCCAAAACGTTCCGTGCTACCTTTATCCTTTCCCTTAGGCCTGAACTCATCACGTTTACTCTGATCCTTACAGGTGTCTGTCCTCTTCCCGAACTGCTCCAAACCGAAACTGCCTTTGCCGTCCCAGCACGGTCCGTCACCTTAAGCTGCTCGGTAAAGAACAGAGATATCGGGGACAGGTGGCTCCGTTGGTTCCGGCAGACACCGTGGAAGCCACCGGTGTGCATCCTGACCCATAAAAGCACCAATGATGGAGTTGCACTGCACCGATGCTCAGGGTTCACCGACAGCTTCGCCCATTCTAGAGTCGACCCAAAGAACAGTTTCTCTCTCCGGTCAACCAAGTGGAGCTGAAGTACTCGACCGTCTATTACTGTGCGTTTTATGATTATGGATATTATTTTGGTGAAGGTACAGAGCTACACGTACTAGGTAAGTCAATATTGAGGCCGTGTTTGTGTTGAGGGAACACTTTGGATTGCAAAATATTACACAATGTTGCAACAGTCATTGTGGCAAAACTTCGCAAGCCCGACACGACGGCAATGACATTTCCTTTAGTGCTTAAGATACTCGGCAGTTGGTATTTTATTAGTTTAAAATAGGTGGACTCGGTGATAGTTCAGCTGAGACGAGGTCAAGCGTTAATGTTGCCCATATAAAAATTATTGTCAGGAATGCAAGAAAGTGGGGGTAATCTCAGCTTCGCGCGAGTCCGAAATTCTTTGGATTCCACGAGTTAAAAATCGTCTTTGATGGTTGCGCGAGATGGACGGTATCAGAGAGGCCGCGCCTTTTTCCCAGCGGCCAATAGTCAGTTGCATTTTAGCCAATGGAACTAAATGTCAGGGGCTGCACTGAATCAACGGCCTCACCGATACGGCCTGATTTGTGCCACTGCCAAGGCGAATTCCTATCCCTATCGTGCATTGTGGTGAAGATAAGTTTCCCAATAGTAGGCGATGTTTGTTGTTGCTAATCTTTATTCATTGTTATTGGGCGATATTTGTTATTTCTGGGAGCTAGTTGGTATTGCCATGTGAAATTGGTTAAAACTGGACGGTATTTTAACATTGAGTGGCACTTGCTGTTACAGGATATTCATTTCCTTAACGTTTGATCAATTTATCTTATTACCACCACTCTTCAAGTCTACATGTATTTATGGTCACACAGCCATATGCATTATTACTCTGGGGCATGGTGCCAGCGGCGTGAGTGAGCAGTTATTATTTTGTGGCTGAACGGTGCATAACCAACAAACCACCATTCTTTCAATGAATGTATTTTCCGTCACTTCCATATCTAATGCATTGGCTCGAATAACTGAAAGTGTATACTGTAAAATAAACCGAAATTAATCAGAACAATAGAATATTTAAATCTGAACAAGTGCAGCTACCAAAAATTAAATCACCCGATCTTTCATTTATTGGCAAACCGTATAATTTAATATCTGAATATGCAGAAATATTAAGCATGAAGCATAATTAAAGAAATATTAGTTGTCAATAAGTTATAGGATTTGAAATTTCACTTTTCACTTCTGTTCCGAACTGGTATTTCGGCACAATTTTTTCTGTATGAATGCATCGAGCAAATTGACCTTCGTGGTAAAATACTAAATGAAACTGCAGACCTCTGCCATGATCATTGGAAAAGCTCCTTCGCATCAATCAGTATTTATTAAAAACAAACCTAGACGTTATTGCACTTTAAGTTGCAGGTGAATACAGTGGGACAGATTAAGAATGAAACAATTTAATTGTGATATTATTCGACTGGAACACCGAGTATGATGTTAATGTTTACACAGAGGGCCGTTACACTCCCTCTTGGTATCATTTCTGTTGTAACAGCCATGGTTTAGTGGTAGCACCCTGAGTGGTAGCGTTTGAGTCAGAAAATTGTTGGTTTAAATTTCCTACAGTACAACATTGAGAAGAAAGGGTATTTAATTTGGAGCTGCCATGTATTATTACATTTTAAACCATAAGTCATTAGCTTAGAGCAGAGCTCCGAGGCAGAGAAACGTTCAAATACGAATGTTTAATGATCCACGTATGAACATCACCATCAATAGAATTAATTTCAGAAAATGACAATAATTCCGAAAAGAAAAAAAAGGTTGAAATTGCCTCCGATTGTTATTTGTTCCGGCGGGGAAGAATTGCTCTCATTTCAGTGCAGGGTGATGGGATGTAGATGGGCTATAGATGCCTTCTACTTCGATCCATGGCAATTGAAACCAGTGAATGCCCAACTTGTCTTTCAATGCAACGCAAGGAACATAATCTTGGATGCATATCCTATTTTAATTCAGAAAGTGACCCGTGCAATTACTTCCCCCACAGTTCAAAGCATTTATGATAATTTTAGAGCTTTTATTTTTCATTCAATTGTTCCTCATGCTACTGATAAGTGCTAGAAAATAGTCAATGTCGGCCATGATTCGAACAGCTCCCGATACTCAGCTCCACTAACTGCATGGACAAGGATATCAGGCGCTGTGTAGAACGGCCGGTAAAATCAATGCCGTCTGTATTGTTCCGCCGCCTGGGGCGAATTTATAGCCAAAATCATTGAAAGACATTTTGATTCTGAAGTGTGGGTCAATCAGTTGGATCTTGCGCTGGAAAGCTCACTTCTGGTTAGCTTTTTTTAAGTTAGCGCATGAGATTTTTAAAGTTGTTAGTGCAAAGGCTTCGATCTTTCCAACAATAAAGCGGTGCATTTATCGGTTTGAATGTCGAGGTTGCAGATTAGAATTTAACCAATTTTCCGCGATAGAGAAATATAATGTAATCAATTTCTGTAAAAATAAATACAGGCAATGCTTCTTTTAATGATTCGCTTTTGGGCCATTGGCTGTAGGTACGTTTACGAAAAATAAAGGCGTTCCTCCTGAATAAAAGATAACAAGCAGCTGAGGATATTACACGAATCCATTTTTACAGACATGCGCAAGGCTTAGTGTGCACTGGTCTACTACACACCGAGCAGTTGCGCTCTCAGCTGGAGTGGAGCCGAATCAGAAGCACATTGGGTGGACTACGTTTTGTAGAACAAATAAATGTGACAGCGACGATGATTCTGTTCGTATTGCTGGCAGATGTTTGAAATATCTGTTTGGGAGTTCCCCAATATATAACAGAAAATGGAAAGTTCCGCTTTTATTTAGCAAATTGTTCACACCAAGCAATTCGAGGAATTTTCCATCAAACTATTGTTAAAACTAAAAGATAAGGTGAAAATGTTACGCGGTGATAGTAAATAATGGCGTCGTAACATTTACAATAAGTTATTTTTGAACATAGTGGGCTACAGAGCGAAGGTGGCCTATTATTATTCGCCCTCAGTGAACCAAAATGTAATTACCAGTGTGAGACTGAGTCACATGTAGACAAGGCGGGTAGGAATGGGGTTGGTCCATTCCCTGGGAGCCACTTGGCTATTACAACAATCCGGAGCTTGTTTGCCTCCAGCGTAATTGAATTCAATTCCCGAAATTGTAATGGTGTGATCATGAGCCCATAACTAAGCCCACCAGAGAAGCATGACGGGAGTTCTGTGGACAGACTGGAAAACCTGGGGTTGTATCCTTAGAACAGCGACGTTTATGGGGTAATTTAATGCAGATATTCAAACCATTAAGGACTTCAACAGTGAAACTTAGGAAAAACTGTTACCACTGACAGGAAATTCCTTAATCACAGAATACAGATATAAAGCGATTGGAAGAAGAACCAAAGCGGCCATGCGGGATTTATTTTTCTTTTTATGCAACGGTTTGTTGTGATCTGGAGGGCAGGGAAGGGACGAAGCTGAAAGCAGATTCAATAAAACTTTGAAACGGGAATGGGATGTATATTTTAGTGGACACTATTACGGGGCTAAGGAAAAAGAGTATATGACTGAGACAAGATGAATAATTATATGGAAAACCGACAGAGGCACTGATGGAGGCCTCATTCTGTGCGGTATTTTCCTATGGTTCTGTGATAACCATAACTTTAGGCTACAATAATAATGACTCTTACAGTGACAGTCCATGTCATCTATGTACCGTCTGTTTCAGATCGTCAACTACAGATGTGCCATCATTGGAATTGTTTCCTCCTTCGCGCCAAGCAGTAACTTCAGCTGAAAGTGACGCTGAGCTGTCTGATTCGGGTCTTCTACCCAGCTTTCGTGGACATTCTGTGGAAAGTGTGGGGCAGTGAGGCGCAGAGTGGAGTGTCCACAAGTCTACCGAATCATGAGGCTGACAACAGTTACAGCATGAGCAGCTACCTGAGGGTCCCTGTCTGCTCCTGGAACTCGAAGGAACATTACTCGTGTCTCTTCAAATACAAGTCTCAGGACACCCTGGTTCAGAAATCCATCAGGTTGGACACCTGCGATCTCTAAAGACCGGTTATTAGTTCAAAGCAATAACTCCTGAGTTTAATTTCAAATCGAAATGTGACGGTTATCTCGGTAGATTTAATTAATGTATCTGAACGGCGTGAAGTTTTAATTTCTTGGCTAAGTATTTGTGACATTGTAAACAGCAGGAATTATAAATTTCAGAATTGCTTTTTAATTTTCTCTAACAATAACCAAACCGAGAGTAACCTGTTCCATATTTAAGATGCCGATAATTGTTTCCTCCTATGCCTGTGAATTGTAACTGATATTTTCAAACGAATGGGGCTCGATTGCTTCAATTATGTTTCATTAGGAAGCGATTAATAATGCAGCATCAACATTTCTCAGCTTTAGCAGAATAAAACTTGTGCTTTCTCATCCCTTGAAGTAATCTGAATTATTTGCATTCCTATATTGAAACTGAATCTCTGCACTAAGGTGCCCAATTATCTGGGGAGCCTTCATCGACATTTTCCTTTCTTTGTTCCCGACCTTATATTATACACACACAATGTGTACAAGATTATGAGGGGCATGGACAGGCTGGATAGGGAGCAGCTGTTCCCCTTGGTTGAAGGGTCAGTCACAAGGAGGCCCAAGTTCAAGGTGAGGGGCAGGAGCCTTAGGGGGGATGTGAGGAAAACCTTTTTTACCCAGAGAGTGGTGACGGTCTGGAATGCATTGACTGGGAGTGTGGTGGAGGCGGGTTGCCTCACATCCTTTAAGTAGTGCCTGGATGAGCACTTGGCACATAATAACATTCAAGGCTATGTGCCAAGTGCTGGTAAATGGGATTAGGTAGGTCGGTCAGGTGTTTCTCATGTCGGTGCAGACTCGATTGGCCAAGGTGCCTCTTCTGCACTGTGTGATTCTGTAATACTGTGATTCTGTGAAAAAAAAATCAGCTGTTTTTTGTATAATAAGGGAAATTTCAATCATCGCTACATCAATCTATGGTAAGAAGTGTCAAATCTCTTGCAGGCACCATTGCAGGGAAGCAAAGAGCAACCTTTCCCCTTCTGCGAACTGCCCCTCCCCCCACCCTTCCACAGCACCGCCCCCAAACCCCGCCACTCCAACACCCCCACCAGACAGCTCCCTTCCCCCTTCTCCTCCCCCCACTTTATTCTGAGGAACTGTGCCTCTTAGATTAGAATGCACTTTCTATTCCCACTTCAATTCAGGCAATTGGGAAGACTGTGCTTCAGTACCTCAGAGATAAACAATCTTGAAGCAAGTCATTCTACCCCCGTGAAGTTACCAAAACTAAGTTTAAACTCTGCATTTCCAATGCTGAAATGGAAACCCATCTTGTAATGATGTCATGGAATAGAATTGATACAACAGAGAAGGGAACAACGTGGGCGTGCAGGCCTCGTGAGAACAATTCAGCTGGTCCCAATAAAATAATAGAATTATTTTCATTAAAATGTTTGTACCTATCAATCAAAATGCGCAATATTAGAAAGTTGAGTTGCCTATTTATCAAAAGATGCCATTGGCCTTGACAAGCCTGGTTTCAATGGGACCAGCCTGAAAGAACAGCGTGTTTCTGCTCAATAATTGATATTTTTCATAGAGTCACAAAGTTTATTGCACAGAAATCATGTTTGCTCTGGCCGAAAAACGAGCCATCCAGCCTAAACCCAGTTTCCAGCTTTTGGTCCGTAGCCCTGCAGGTTACAGCACTTGAGGTGCATATCCAGACACCTTTTAAATCCGTTGATGGCTCTTGCATGTATTACCGTTTCAGGCAGTGATTTCCATATCCCCACTAACATCTGGTTTTTAAAAAATCATTATGCTCCCCTCTGACCTTTCTACCAATTGCTTTAAATTTATGTCCCCTCGTCACTTAACTCACTGTTAAGGTAAATCTGCTCTCCCCATGCACTCTAACCAGACCCTACACCATTTTGTACATCTCAATTAAACCTCCCCTTAGCCTCCCCTGTTCCAATGAGATCAACACTCGCCTGTCCTATGTTTCCTCTGAGTCGCATTTTTTCGAGTCTTCACAACATGCTCATAAATCTCCTATGTACACTCTCTAGTACAATTATATCCTTTCTGTAATGAGGTGGGCAGAACTACACACAGTTCTCAACTTGTGGCCTAAGTAATGTTGCATACAGTTCGAGTATATAGTCCTCCATCTTACATTCTAAACTTCGTCTAACAAAGAGAACGATTCCAAATATCTCCTTGAGCCGAGTTGTGCTCAGTTGACCGATAATCGAACCCGGGTCTCGGTGGCTCCTAAACACAAGAGCACCATGGAACATAAGACAATTTCTTCACTGAAACATTTGAATGTCCCGCTTTCCACAACCAACTAACCCAAATGCCTTTTGTTAAATTAATTCACGCACTCTGCACTAATAATAAATTCAGTCGATCCTCCGTTAACACATCTCCACACCCCCACACCTCCCCCGCGACCATTTATTTATTTTATCTTAACATTGCATAAAGTTTTCCTGAACAGCAGCATGAAGCTTCCCTCCCGTAGGAGATCAAAAGAACCAAACGACAATATTTATTTTCTGAATTAATAACGTTATAGATATTGAATATCCATCTTGTTTATCTGCTTTATTGGTTCCAGACCTCAAATGAAAAATAGATCCTGTTAAATCTTTTCAACCCTCATAACTCTCCAGTGAGATGCTACTGCACAATGCACATTCTTATTCAAGTCTTTCAAATAGTTGCGTTTTGCCTAACAATGCACAATATTTACACCCCTATGTATTCCTATAATATCATTACTTCTTCACATCAAATCAGTTGAAACCGACAAATATTATTCTGTTCTATTTGAAACAAATTTAAATTTGAGATGGGTGGGGCAGGCGCTGAAGACAAAAATCATCTGGTCCCATCGCAGCTGCGACCTCGACCTCTCCCCGATAGATGGAGCTCCAGGACATTCTCTCTTGTACAATCCTGATACAATTCTTGTTTTCCCTGATAGGTGGAGCACCGGGGCATTTCCCTCTTGTACAATCCCTGACCTCCCTGACAGATGGAACTCCAGGACATGCTCTGTTGTACAGTCCCTGACATAATCCCTGATACAATCCCTGATTTTCCTGATAGATGGAGCTCCTGGATAGTCCCCTTTGTACACGACGTCCTGAAAGAGCACTGTCATATATTTTCTACTCTTTAATTGTATATGTTTCTCCATTAATGCCTCCGGCATTGGATGCCCTTGCTTTTTTGTTGTTGATTTCGGTGCGATTTATTTTAGATTTCGATGATTGGAATACCTATCTTACAAGGTATAAGGTTGTCACAGAGGCTGCAAGTATTTCCACGTCGTTAATACGTAGGTTCCTGTTCAATCAATTTACCACACTTTCCCGTGATTTTCCATTATTTCCATGCCTTAAATCTCGGTCCTGTAAAGAATCATTCCTTTCAGATCATAAAATACAGCAGCAGAGGGCGCGATTTTACTGTGAACAAACCACAATCATTTATTGCCAAATTCTTTTAATCAGATTTGCCGCCACCATTGCTAGAGTTAAGAGTGTTTGAGTTTATTTGACAACATTGCTGTTGTTTTCATAGAAGTCCAACAATTTCATTGATTAAGGTGATTTTATGGTTGCATCATGTCAAGTTTGTTTCGAAAAGAGCAGTTCTTTACCTTTAAGGCGTTCATGAGAAGATCTAGTTGACTTCAACAATCTTCTAAAGAACTCCTAAGGGAACAAATGCCCTGTTCAGTGAAAATGTTAAATGGTGAAAGCGAAAAATTGTCCTATTCAATGTTACCACTCTCACCAAGTAGAGTTTTGAAAAACATAAAGTAGACCATTACAGCATTTTCTATCAAGTTTCAATAATTTTCATATTTATTCATTCAATTTCTATGACAAATCTCACCAGCTCACCATATCCAGAGCCGTTAAGGTGCTCAAGGCGCTTCACATCAGGGGTTTCAGTTAAGACTTTACAATCAGGGAATGATTAGCCTACAAAATAAGAGGGCAACACAAACACTCACCACCATTTCACAAAGCAGAATGAGTCTGGTTTGTTGTCTCGAGTCGCTGGGATTCGGGCAAATGGTGGTGGAGTGGTAATGTAAATACTGAACCAGTGATCCCGAAACCCAGACTGATGCTTAGGGAGAACAGGGTCAAAACACACCACAAGTGGCTGGTGGAGTTTCAATTCAGTTATTTAATAAACAAAAAAATCAATTGAAACTCATCTCCGTACTTATGTCAGTACCGTCGTAAAAAAAATCTGAATCATGTAACAGAATTTGCTAAGAGCAGAACAAGGGTCAGTTTTCTCTAAAAGCAAAATATAAGAACAAGTTACAGTTTGACCCTGTGGGAAGAGGTGGGTTGAGCATGACAGAGTTTATAGTCTGAACTTGTTGAATTCTATGTTTGGGAAATATGTGATAAATGTAGAACTCCTCATTGACAGAAAGTGAGAGGCTTATTGCTGTTTAAAAATTCTGCCACCTATACAGACATACATGATTGGCGGAGATTAGCCAATATTTAAAATGAAAGCTGTAAATTGTGGAAAAATTCAGTCAATCTGTTACCATCAATGAAGAGAGAAATAGTGTTAACCCTTGGGGTCCGTATGACTCTTCTTCAGAGGTGAAGAGAGGTAGAAATGTGTTTTTTACTACTGCTGAAGAGAGGGATTGGGCGGGTGGAGCAAATAGATGGTCCGGGATAGATTGGAGTTCAGGCGAGACGTGACCAAATAACATGGATACAACACATGCAGGTGGGGCAAGAAATTAGGAAGGCTAATGGAATGTCAGCCTTTATCATCAGAGGATTTGAGAACAGGGGTAGTAGAGTCTTGCTTCAATTGTATAGAAGCTTGGTTAGACCGTATCTAGAGTACTGTGGGCAGTTTTGGTCCCCTTACTTGAGGAAGGATATTATTGCCATAGAGGGGGTGCAACGAAGATTCACCAGACTCGCTCCTTGAACGGGGTGGGGTGGGGGGGGGGTGCTGTCTTATGAATAGAGATTGGGGAAATGGGGCCTGCATTCTCTAGAGTTTTGAAGAATGGGAGGTGATCTTAATGAAATCTACAAAATACTTGAAGGAATGGGTAGAGTAGGTGCACGTATGATTTTTCCCCTGTTTGTACAGTCTAGAACCAGTGGACACAATTTCAAAATAAGGCGAATCCCACTTAGGACAGAGATGAGGAGAAATTTATTTATTTAGAGGGTTGTGAATCTTTGAAATTCTTTCCCCCAGAAGGCTGTGGAATCTTAGTCATTGAGTATGTTTAAGCTAGAGAGTGGGCGATTTCTGATTAACAATAACATAATGTGTTATGGGGATAGCGTGGGTAAAAGCCATTGAAGTTTTCGTTCAGCAATGATCGTATTGAATGGTGAAGCAAGCTCGACAGGCTGAATGGCCTTCTCCTGTTCCTATGTTCCTGTGACAGAGTGGTAATGATAGTGATAAAGCCTAAGGTCGGTGTTTATGCTGATTTAAAGGTCAGAGAGTTACTGACAGGGCAAGGGTCAGCGCCTATGAAAGCAAAGCATAAGAACAAGTTACAGACTTGCCCTGTGGGAGGATGGGGTTGGAGAAAAATATCAACATGTAGGCCAGAGATCATGGTCTGAATTAATGAACTTAATGTTAAGCCTGGAAGCCTGTAAAGTATCTAATTGGAAGCCTTGTCTTCTGAATAGGCACCTGACAGACTTCTGGATTAACATTGAGTTCAACTGCTTCAGACCATGAACTCTGCCCTTCATTTTGACATTTTTCCCACCCCCATCTCCTTCCCTTTAACAGGAGCAGTCTGTAACGTGTTCCTATTTTTTTTTTTGCTTTCAGAGAGCACGGGCCCTTGTTCTGCAATTAGCACATTCTGCTATCTGACCCTTATGTCACTATTAGCACCTGCCTTAGTCTTTAGCGTTACCATTGTCTTATGTCCATGGCATCATTGTGAAGTCTCTCTTGAGCTCCCGGCTATCTCTGACCATCTGTTTCGCTCCATCCCCTGTCTTCAACAGTTTAAAATCCGTGGCATTTCTACTGCTATTCAGTTCTGAAGAAGAGTCAGGGAAACTCGAAACATTCTCCGCTTCGATCTCAAAAAAAACTGCCAAACCTGCTGAGCTTTTTCCAGTATTTTCTGATTTTGTTTTTAAATTTCACATTCCCAGCGTCCGCAGTATTTTGCTCTTATTTTAGTGACAAATTAAGTTGACTCATCTGTCCAGACTGTAAATTGCACAAATCTTCATCACGCTAGAGATTATCTCAAGGTTCACCTGACTCTGATCCGTGCCAAGAGGCCCATCAAAATGCTGGACCTTACATTGTTCTGGGTCATGATCTGCAGCCTCAGATACCGGACCCCCCGCCCTCTACCTCTCATTGGGCAGGATGACGCTCTGTAACCCGCCCTAGGCGCTATCTGGTGGCAGTTACCACACTAACATCTTTGCACTGACGGCGATCCCGGAAGTCGGAACGCCGCTGACTTCCACGGGCAGAACCTGCCATTAGAGTATTATTCAGTCAACTGTGTCAGGAAGTATCTCTTCAAAAGTGCTCAAGTGACCATCCAATCAATGTACTGCACTTGTGTATACTTAAGTTCAGTTGAGACAATTAACACCCAGCAGCCGATCTGCGGCTTCGTCCATGTTATGTGTGATTTCACATCACCGTGGATACAGGTTCTATACAACACCCAGTAAAGTCCAGGGAGTAAAATACCCTTTTATTCGCCTTCAACATCCGTAATCACACGCTTTGAAATATTTTCATCTGCATTCCTCATATTGCTGCCCTCTGTTGGGAGTGTTTAGGATTCGCATATTCAATGCGCTATGGCTCTATTTCTCTTCCAAGCTCTCATTCTCACCTACGGTTGAAAATTTCCGAATTTAGTTTCAATAACAAATTTCAATGTCTATGTGTAATTATTCCAATGATACATCTTCTTTCACCCCTCTTCTTCTATATATCCGGTTTACCTCATTCAGTTTTCCCACTGCCTCTATGTGCTGCTTTAACTTACAATCCCATCTCAAGCCTGGCTCTTCCATTTAGCGGAATGCGTTCCTACTGTCTCTTCTCTTTCTACCAGTGCATCAGCTCCTTCCTTCCACTTGCTCCACTGCATCGAGGCCTTTGTTTCTTCTTCTCTGCTGCCTCATACTCCTTCAGTTTCATTTAGCATGTTAGCATCGCAATTTCTTTTCCTTTAACCAAATGCATTGAGCCCACTTTTCCAGTTAAGACGCTGTATCCACTCCGCCTCATTCGTTTCAGCCCCCTGTTTCCTGTTGGCTCTTCCATTTAGTAAGCAGGACACAAAGAGAGGAAACAACGCTGGAGTGCAATGTAGACCGCGTGCAAAGTCGGGAAATTGGCTCATTTGTGAATTAGAGGTCGATGAGAGAAGAGGCACTCCTTTTTGAGCCATCTTTCAGCCCCAATTAACTGTAGAAGACACAAGATGCAGATTAGAATTAAAGGGAAATCTGGAGACAGAAGCGAGAGTTTGAAGATCTCAACGGGTGAAACTGAGAGTTCAGAGCATTGTGGGGAACTGGAAGGGTCATCTGATAGGAAAGAAGATAAGTGATTTATTTGGTGAATATTTTCTCTTTCTCTATTACCTAATACGAAATGTTAATGGGGGCGTGTGAGTATCAGAAATTTGAACTATAAACGAGTAAAGCATAAAAGAATCAGGCCCAGAGGCATTAATTGAAACGTAACAAAGAAATCAATGAATTGATTTTTAATTAAATCTCAATAAGGGTAAGAAGGAAGGTGTTGTGTTGCAACTGTAATATGTAGGAACTGGTGGTTGTCTGTATCATCCACGCATGCAGTTATTGACTGAAGCTCAAGTAACTCACTTCAGAGTTACTGAACTCGACACTGAGCTTCGGAAGCTGCGATGCTGCACGAAAGGCGAAAGATACCTTGGGCTCTTTGTTCCGAAAGGCAATCATATGGCTTCAGCTAGGGCCTCCCGATTTTGTCCGTTGTCATAGGATGGAGGGAATGGCGGCAATGAGTCAGATACGGAGATTGAGAAGTTCGAAGTGGAGCGGCCTTAGCCCTTGAAATGATCAAATCGGTACTAGGTTCTCGCAGCTTGTGTGAACCAAATCGGTGGTTGCATCATTGATAAGTGATCTGGACATGGATTCGAGGTTCGGGAAGCCATTGAAATGGGGATGTGGGGAAATCTAGAGCAGGTGGGAGACAGTATAGCCAGAGGGTCGACACGGGTTTCGGCAGCTGACAGCCATCAGTGCA
Source organism: Carcharodon carcharias (assembly GCF_017639515.1). Taxonomy (NCBI): domain Eukaryota; kingdom Metazoa; phylum Chordata; class Chondrichthyes; order Lamniformes; family Lamnidae; genus Carcharodon; species Carcharodon carcharias. Next base: position 2,365,222 of record NW_024470635.1, on the reverse strand, counting down.
GAAGGCTCTGTCATCTGCCCGGTGCCGCAGCACAGGACATGAATTCTGGGCTGGAGAGAGAGTATCAAATTTCCATAGAACTTGTAGATACGAGCACCATAGATGGGACCAAAGTAGAGCTGCTGCTTATGGATTACAGGTAGCTAGGGTCTAATTTTAAAAAGCAGGACCAGAAAGGCAATAATCCCTGCATTAATGCAACAGCCAGGCGCAAATTATCACAGGGTAACTGAGAGTATGGAGTGGAATGCATCGATTAAAGGGTGATGTGGAAGAAATCGGTTTCGCTTCAAGGGTCACCGGTGCCAACACTGTGGAAAGCGGAATGTGGGACAGTTTTCACCTGAGTCATGTTGGGATCTGTGTTCTGACGCATTCTAAATCTCACGCGTTGGAAAGGGCTTTCAGTTTAATATTCCGGGGGCCGGGAGGGGGAGTGGTTGCGGGGTACTGTTGTTGCGGGAGTGTCAGGGGTGCAGCGATCACTTGAGAGCAAATGTGGTGAATTAAGGATAAAGCACAAGGAAATAGGGCAGGACAGTGAAATGTTTAATGGTAACCAGAGTGTGGCAGGAAGTGACAGAGTGTATAAACGGTAAGTGTTGACCGGCACATAAGACCAGTGTTTACCAGAATGGTCACAAAAAGCAGGATTTTAAGATATGTATCTGAATACGCACAGCATTCAGAACAAATTTAATGAATTGATAGGATCAATAGACATAAATATGCATGGCCTGATTGACGCTTTAGCGAGGTGGTTGCAAGTTGACCATAGATGTTAAATGACTAATCAAATGTCTTCCAAATTTCAGAATAGCAGGAAGCTAGAAATAGGTGGTGGCATAGCTTGGCCAATTGAGGTTAACATTAGTACAGTAGTCAGAGATGAACTTGTTCAGAAGGTCAAGATGTACAATCAGTTTGGGTGGAGATAAGAAACAGCAGATGTCAGAATTCTCTTGAGGGAGTAGTTTATAGATTCCCTAAAAGTATATATATCATTGTACAGAGTATACAGAAATAAATAAATGTGGCTTTAAAGAAAGTCAATGGAATTCATGCCAGAGATTTTAATCTTCATATCGTTTCCAAAAATAAGATTAACAAGGCAGCCTAGAAGATGAGTTCATGGTGTGCAATATCTAAACACTTTATGTTCTCATGCCAACCAGGTAGTCGGCTATTTCAGACATTGTAATGCACAATGAGACACAATTTATTCATAACACCTGAGTATAGGAGTTTCTAGGTAGCAGTGATAGACATTTAAGGAGATACTTCACAACACTCCGGAAGGATGAATTCCAATGAGAAATAAATACTCAATGGGAAGGGTGCACCATTCGTGGATAACTTAAGAAGTTAAAGTTAGTATCACATTGAAACAAACTTAGAGCAAAGATGAGAATGTAAGATAGACTTTATAATCAAATAAATACTAAAAAGAAACAATAAGAAGGTAGAAATTAGTGCGAGAGGGAAAGCTCAAGAGAAAATTATATATATGTGTGTACTAGATGTATGTATATGTAAAAAAGAAAAGTGTAACGAAATGAGCATTGGTTGCTTGGAAGGTGATCCTGGGGAATTAATAATGGGAAGCCAGGTAGCTCTGGACAGGTATTTTGAGTCTGTCATCACGGTAAAAGGCAAAACATATCACAGGAATATTAAGGGAAGAGAACATATGACAATAAATAAAATGATATAAGGTTAACGTAAGTAATGAGGGAAGAATGAATTTCAAAGCAAGTTATAATTATTTCATCCATTAGAATATCTGGGAATTAAGGTAAACAAACAATGTTCAGTTGTCAGTTTAGCGTTTTTCAGCACTGCTCTTATGCAGTGGCAACACGTCTGGTGTTTCTGCTAACAGGGGTCTGCCCCCACCCTCCTCCAAAAAAAAAGACAACACACCTTCTGTTGCAAAGCGCCAAGTCAAGGAACTGGATGGGGCGTTATGGAGGAAATCACGAAATGTGAGGACACATCGGTATGTTCGATGCTTTAGCTTGCTTCCCGTCAGTGAAAAGAAGGGAGGTGTCAAATTCGAATTTGTAAGAGAGTATTGAACATAGCCTTCCCTCTCCGCTGTCTCTGTTACGTCCTATCTGTATTGCTGTAAGCTTAATGGTTCTCGAGCCGCTGAACCCACGTATCATGCAACCTTTATGAAGTACAACGCATCCGCACAAAATCACCAACTTTCCTTAAAAAACAATCCAGAATTCTTTAAAAGACACTGAAGAGTTTCGGGGGGAAATGCCTTACCAGCAATTAAGCCACTTGGATCTTTAAGTAGCACTAGGGTATCGCCCAAATTGCATCTCTTTTGTCCATCAGCTGCAAAGTGATGTGCCCAAGGTTCTGCTGAAGTGAATGGTAGAAATCTGGAATCTTGAGGCACCTCAGCCTTTCGATTGTGTGACTTCAGGATAGTGTCCATCCAAAGCAACCCAACAGATTCAGTGATGGGCCTGTCAGCTGCTGTTTATCAATGGAGTGCTGCTCGTGGAAAGCGAGTAAATCTGTGCTAGACTCTAGTAGTACTGCAGCAATGATTTCAGCCAACCCTACCCAAAGCTCTCCACAATCGCATTTTCTCGCTTCGTTCAGAGTCTTTAATAGGCTAATTAATAGAGGATGATTGCATTGATCAGTCAACAACTCCACAATCTTTGCATCGTGCGGGTAGGAAAATGGCAGAAAACAAATTGGACTTAAGTACACAGTGAATGGTGACAATTATATTTTCAGCTAATTTACTAAGCTGCATGTTCTTTTATGATCTTGCTTCTTGTTTATATCCCTTTAAAAAGAGGCAAATTAGTGAAGTTTCTTTCATTTTCTTTGATAAAACTGACGATGCTGTCCTAATAGACTAATCAGCTGAGTAGAAGGTGAATTACATGTTCTTTTGCCTTAAATCCTTAAATCCATAAGACCATAAGACATAGGAGTAGAAATTAGGCCATTTGGCCCATCGAGCCTGCTCCACCATTCAATCATGGCTGATAAGTTTCTCAATCCCATTTTCCTGCCTTCTCCCGTAACCTTTGATCCCCTTACCAATCAAGAACCTATCTATCTTGATCTTAAATATTCTCAATAACCTGGCCTCTAAACCCTTCTGTGGCAATGAATTCCATAGATTCACCATTATCTGGCTAAAGAAGTTTCTCCTCATCTCTGTTCTAAAAGGTCTTCCCTTTACTCTGAGGCTGTGCCCTCGGGTCCTAGTCTCTCCTAGTAAAGGAAACATCTTCCCCACGTCCACCATCTCCAGGACTTTCAGTATTCTGTAAGTTTCAATCAGATTCCCCCCTCATCCTTCTAAACTCCATCGAATATAGACCCAGATTCTGCAAACGTTCCTCATATGTTAAGCCTTTCATTCCTGCGACCGTTCTCGTGGACATCCTCTGGACCCTCTCCAGGGCCAGAACATCCTTCCTGAGATACGGGGCCCAAAAATGCTCACAATATTCTAAATATGATCTGACCAGAGCCTTATGTAGCCTCAGCAGCACATCCCTGCATTTATATTCTAGTCCTCTCAAAATAAATATGAACATTGCATTTGCCTTCCTAACTACCGACTCACCCTGCAAGTTAACGTTAAGTGAATCCTGGACTAGGACTCCCAAGTCCCTTTGCACTCCAGGTTTCTGAATTCTCTCCCCATTTAGAAAATAGTTTATGCCTCAATTCTTCCTACCAAAGTGCATGACCTCACAATTCCCCACATTGTATTCCATCTGCTACTTCTTTGGCCATTCTCTTAACCTGTCCAAATCCTTCTGCAGTCTCCCTGCCTCCTCAATACTACCTGTCCCTCGAACCTATCTTTGTATCATCTGCAAACTTAATCAGGATGCCCTCAGTTCCTTCATCTAGATCACTACTATATAATGTGAAAAGTTGTGGTCCCAAAACTGACCCCTGCAGAACTCTACTAGTCATGAGCCGCAATCCTGAGAAGGACACCCTTCTCCCCACTCTCTGCCTCCTGCTAGACAGCCAATCTTCTATCCATGCTAGTACCTTGCCTCTAACACCATGGGCCCTTATCTTACTGAGCAGCCTCCTGTGCGGCACCTTGTCAAAGGCCTTCTGGAAGTCCAAGTAGATAACATCCATTGGCTCTCCTTTAACTAACCTACTCGTTACCTACTGAAAGAATTCTAACTTATTTGTCAGGCATGACCTCCCCTTGATGAAACCATGCTGTCTTTGCCCTATTTTACCACGCAATTCCAAGTATTCTGAAATCTCATCTTTAATAATGGACACTAAATTCTTACCAATGACCAAGGTCAGGCTAATCGGCCTGTATTTCCCATCTTTTGCCTCACTCCCTTCTTAAACAGAGGGGTTACATTAGCGATTTTCTAGTCTTCTGGGACCCTCCCTGACTACAGTGATTCAAGAAAGATCATCACTACCGCCTCCACTATCTCTTCAGCTATCTCCTTCAGACGTCTGGGTTGCAATCCATGTGGTCCAGGTGATTTATCCAGTTTCGGACCTTTCAGTTTTCCTAGCAGCTTCACCTTGGTAATGGCCACCATACTCACCTCTGCCCCCCAACTCTCTTGAACTTTGGGGACGTTACTCGTGTCTTCCACTGTCAAGACTGACACAAAGTACTTATTCTGTTCCTCCGCCATTTCTTTGTTCCCCACTACTATTTCTCCAGTGTCATTTTCCAGCGGCCCAATGTCCATTTGTGCCTCTCTCTTACCCTTTATAAATGTAAAAAATATTCTTGCGATCTTCTTTTGTATTATTGGCTAGTTTACCCTCATATTTAATCTTCTCCCTCCTTATTTCTTTTTTAGTTGTCCTGTGTTCATCTTTGTAGGCTTCACAATTCCCTTCTTCCCCATTGCTCTTCGCCTCTCTCATAAAAACATAAGAAATATGAGCAGGAGTAGGCCATTCGGCCCCTCAAGCCTTCCCCGCCATTCAGTAAGATTATGGCTGATCTGTCCACTCCTCAATCCTTCTTTCGTGCCAGCTCCTCATAGCCATCAACTCCTCGATATTTCAAAAATCTATCTACCTCCTCTTTAAATACTTTCAGTGATCTAGCTACTATAATGCTCTGGCTCCAGAATTACAGACATTCACTACCATCTGAGAGAAGAAATTCCTTTGCATCTCGGTTTTTAATATGTGTCCACTTATGCTGTAATTATGTTCCCTAGTTATAGATTTTCCCACTCGTGGAAACATCTTCTCAACATCAATCCTGTCAATCTCCCTCAGAATCGTACACGTTTCAATAAGATCATCCCATTCATTTTTCTAAACTCTAATTAATAAAGCCCTAACGTGTTCAGCTGTTCTAGATAATCAACCATCCATACCAGGAACCGCCCTAGTGAATCTCTTTTGAAGTGCCACAAATGCCAGTATATCCTTTCTTAAATATGGGGGCCAAAACTGTGCACAATACTCCAGGTGCGGCCTCACCAACACCCTGTACAGTTGTAACAAGACTTCTCTATATTTTGAACTCCAACACCTGATAAATACAGCCAAAATTCTATGTGCCTGTTTAATTATTTGCTGCACCTGCATGCTAACTTCTTATGTTTCAATCTCAAAAACACCCAGATCCCTCTGTGCTGCACTTTTTGGGAGTCTCTCTCTATTTAAATAATAGTCTGCCTTTCGATGCATGACCTCACACTTTACGACATTAAACTCCATCTGTGCCGTCTTTACCCAATAGGTCAGCCTCTCTATATCCCCTTCCAGCTTCAGTCTGTCCTCATCACAACATGCCTTCACACCTATTTTTGTATCATCAGCAAATTTGGATACATTGCACTCTGGCCCCTCCTCTGAGTCATTAACATGGGAAATAAATACTTGGGGCTCCAGAACTGATCATAGTGGCACTCCACTAGTTACACATTTCCAACTGTAAAAATATCTAATAATCCCAACTGTCTGTCTTCTGTGTGTTAACCAATCCTCGATCCATGCTAATATATCACTCCCAATATCGTGGACTCCTATCTTGTGAAAAAACACTTTATTTGGCACCTTATTGAATGCCTTCTGGAAATCGAAATACAGCACATCTACTGGTTCCCTTTTTAACAACCCTGCATTCTTTATCCTCAAAGAACTGTCGCAAATTTGTCAAACATAATTTCCCTTTCACAAAACCATGTTAACTCTGTTTAACTGCATTAAGCTTTTCTAAATGTTCTGCTATTTCTTCCTTAATAATAGATTCAAGCTTTTCCCAACGACAGATGTCAGGCTGATTGTCCTATAGAATTTGGCTTTTTGTCTCCCTCTCCTCTTGAACAGGGGCATCACATTAGCAGTTTTCCAAACCGTTGGGACCCTCCCGGAATCCAGTGAGTTATGGAATATTTCGACCAATGCCTCCAGTTCTCTGCAGCTGCTTCCTTTAAAACCTTTGGATGCAGGCCATCAGGTCCTGGCGACTTGTCTGCTTATAGTCCCGTTAGTCTGTCAAATGCATTTTCCTTCCTGATAGAGACTGTTGCAGGATCATGCCTTCCATTAGCTCCTTGTTTATCTGATATATTTTGGATGTTTATTGCGCCCTCCACAATGAAGACCGAAGCAAAATATTGGTTTAAATTACATGCGATTTCTGTATTCCTCGTTATCAGCTCTCCAATCTTATCCTCCATGAGTCCCACGCTCACTTAAGTCACTCTTCCTTTTATATACCCGTGGAAGCTCTTTCTGTTTGATTTGATAGTTCTTGCCAATTTAGTTTCATAATCAATTGTCTCCCTCTTCATTATCTTTTTAGCAATCTGTTGTTGGCTCCCAAAAAAATTCCAATCCCCTGGCCTACCACTAGTTTTCACCAATTTGGATGCCCAAGGTTCTGACTCGATGCTCTCTTTGACCACATTTGTTTACCGCAGGTGGTTCATCCTTCTCAAGTCCTTTTTTTTTGCCAGGAATAATACTTTGCTGAAAGTTATGAAATATCAGCTTTAATGTTCACCACTGCTCATCCACTGACCTTCTCCTTAGCCTATTTTCCCAGCCCGCTTTAGACAACTCAGTTTCATACCTCTGTAATTGTCCTTATTTAGAAAGTCGAAGACCCTTGAATATTGAGTTCCCAGTCTTGGATACGCTGCAACCACGTCTCTGTAATAGCTATCAAGTCATATTCATTTATTTCTATTTGTGCCTTCAACTCAGCTATCTTATTATAAATGCTGCAAGCATCCAGATAAAGGGCCTTTTACTTTGACTTTTCACCATTCTTGCCCATTCTGGTTCTGATTTCAGCTGCACTCTTCTGCTTATATTTTCTGCCCTTTCTTGTTACACTTCGATTATTGTTCGCGTCTTCACTGCTCTATACCTCTGCCCTCTCGTTTATTTTTGATTTTTAAACTTCCCTTCAATTGATCCATACCCACCCCCGCACCTCATAATGATTGTTTTAATATTCCATCAACAACCCTAGTTATAAGATTTTCCAGGACACTTCCCAAACGAAGCCCATCCCATCGGTAGAGCTCTCCCCTTCACCTGTACTGGTGCCAATACCCCAATCAATCAGAAACCATTTCTCCCACGCCAATCTTTGAGCCACGCACTTACCTTTCTAATCTGTTTTTTACGCAAAGCTAATTTTCACGTGGCTCAGGTACTGATCCACATGTTATTTCTTCTGTGATGCTGCTTTTTAATTTAGTCCCGATCTGCTCGTAGCCCCTTAGCAGAAGCTCTATCTTAGTGCCACCAAATCTTTGTTTCCTACGTGGACCACGACAACTGGATCCTTCGCCTTCCACTCCAAGTTCCGCTCAGCACAAAGGAGATGTCCTTAACCTTGGAAGCAGGTAGACAACACACCCAGCTTTCAGGGAGTTCTGCCTTTACTGCAGAGAACAATATCAATTCCCACAACTATGCTATTCCCTATTAAAAGCTCATTTCTCTTTCCTCACTGCACTTGAAAGGCGTTCTGTACCACAATGTTGTAGTCTGTTCGCTCATCCTCCATGCAGTCTCTGCCCTCGTCCACAGTGGGAGCAAGAACCTTTTACCTATTGGACAAGTGACTGGCTGAAGCTCCTCCAGAGCTAATTTTTGGATCCCCGAACCTGCCCCACTCGTAGCCACGCACTCCTGTCTCTGACCACGGTCAAAATTTAAAGTAATCAATCTAAGAGGTGTGACTGCCTCCTGAAGCACGGAATTGAGGTAAAAACTCCCCCTCCCTGATGTGTCGCCGTGTCCACAGCTGAGATTCCAACTCATCAACTCTGTGCTGAAGTTCCTCGAGCAGGCAACACTTGTTACAGATGTGGTCACCTTGCATCATACCAGCGTCCACCAATCCCCCACACTATGGCTGCAACACATCCCCTGCCCAGCCAACCCTATTCTATTCAATTAATTAATTTGGATGTTACCTATTTTAAAAGTAAATTTCTAAACTTTACCGTTCAGTTGTAACATTTAAAACATTTGGCCAATCAAAGCACAAACTGAAGGAATACCCACTAATCACCTACCTCTTTTCCTTTGACGTCTCACTTCGGCTCTGACAGGGAGGAATAGGTCCTCTTTTCACATTGTCCTCTAAGTGCTGCAGATAGCCTGCCGCAGGGTCTTCCTCTCACACTCTCCTTTAACTGCTGCTGACTGTCTGTTGCAATAACCTCCTTTTGCACTCTCCTCTAGGTTCTGCTGACTGCCTGCCGCAGGGTCCACGTCTCACACTGTCCTGTAGGTGCTACTGAATGCCTCTCCCAGCTTCCACCACTCACACTCTCATTTAGTTGCAACTGACTACATGCCCCAGCGTCTTCCTGTCGCACTCACCTCTGAGAGACTGAACTAATCCCTTCCACTAATTACCCTGCTATTAGGTTTATGCACACATGACAGTGACACAGATATGTGGGTGCATGTCGGTGCTCAGTAAAAGGGGTGCAGTGCATGGAACAATAAGCATTCCAATTTCAGAGCGTATTCCACCCTCGTGATCCAATCTTTACCCAGGAGGGATATTGAGATTTCTTCATTAGACAGTTTGAATGCGTATCCAATGAGAGATGACAGGCCAGACTCTCTCGCCCACATTACTGTAGTGATAGTCAGGCACCCGTGGAGCTGTGAGAATGAACCAGGCTTGGGTCACAGCTGGTAAAAGAACTAGAAACTGACCGAGAACACATTGCAAAGCTGAAATGTGTGATGATAGTTCCTTATACAATTTTAAAATTACACAATGGATAAATATTGTGAAGAGAGTGACATTGTACCTGGGTGGAGAGGCCAGTTGTTACATAGAGCCAGAGAACAAACAAATCAGTTATAATATGCCATTCATGTAGGGTTTACCTTTCTCATAATTTAAATAATTTAAAAATGAAACTGAGTGGATATTTCACCCCATTTATTAACTCCTCTCTGAATTTACTCTGGGTTCCGGCATAAATAAAAGGATTGATGCAGGAACTGAGAAGTTTCAAGATAAATCCACTTTCCTCCAGAATGAAATTTGATTCATTGAAGTTGGAACCAGAGAAATAAGTAACTCTCGCAATTCTGACGTAGAGGAAGGTGATAAAAGTTAACGAATATAATATGATGAAGCTGCCGGAAATGGCAAAGAGTAAAACAATGGACTTTCTCCTCTTCTCCATCTCTGGGTCAGTCTGATTCTCTCCATTGCTCTGGGCCTGGAGTCTCCTGCGGGCCCGACTGGCCTCGAGAATGTGCCTGGCAGTCAAAGCATTGAGCAGTAAAATCAGAATGGATGGGAGATAAGGAATTAAAATGTGGAGAATCCAGTCATATGTCACCCAAGAAGGTGATGTATAAAATACACGCTTTATGCTGCAGAACCAGGGTACATTGTGAATTGTGTGCAAAGGTTCATAAATCAAATACAAGAAGGAAGTTATAAAACAGCTGATTGCGCAGACTGTTCCGATAACCAGCGCTGCCACCTTCTCGGTGCAATATTTTATTTTCAACTTTTGACAACAAATGGCCACAAATCTATCAAAGGTGAAAGCGACCGTTAATAATGCTGAACAGCCTAAGGCTGCATAGTTGAAGACAGAACGGAGACTGCAGACCGGTGTGATGGCCAGGAAACTAAATGGGAAATAAATACCAGCGATCCGGTTTAATATCACAGAATTGATAATCACCATGAGGTCCGACACGGCCATAGAAACCAAATAGTAAGTGATGCACCTGGAGAGACCGCATCTTCCTCGAGACAGAATCATGATCACTGCCAAGTTAGCTGTAAGAGAGAGTGAGAGAAATTGAGTAAGCGAGAGTGTCTTTATCATGTGAGCTCTTGTGAACAGCAATGCTACTGTTCGAAACCCAAAATAACATTCATTTCACTGGTTTCTGTGTGAAATATCGTGCTTTTCACATGATGCTGTTTGGAAATTGTCCTTTAAGCGACAGGAACGTCTCCTTTGAATAAAATAATAAATTATGTCTCGTTTTAAAGTAGGAAAGGGCAAATACCTAATAAATGTAAGTCACAAACGCTTTGCACCAAACGTGGGAACGCCACACAGAGAAAGGGAAAGGCATCAATAACGTATCACAGGTGATCGGAACATAGAAAAACATAGAAACAAGGGGCAGGAGTAGGTCATTGTGCCATTCGAGCCTGTTCCACCATTGAATATGACCACAGCTGATCCTCTATCTCAACGCTGTACTCCTGCGCTCGTCCTATACCCCTTAGCGTCTTTTGAATCCAGAGATCTGCCATTTACCTTCTTTTATATTCAATGACCTGGGCTCCACAGCTCTCTGTGATGGAGAATTCCATATGTTCACCACCCTCTGATTGAAGAAGTTTCTCCTCATCTCAGTTCTAAATTTTCTACCCCATACCCTGAGGCTGTGACCCCTTGTTCTAGACTCACCAGCCAGAGGAACTATACCTGCAGCCAGTCTATCCATCCCTGTCAGAACCTTATATGTTTCAATGAGATTCCCTCTCATTCCTCTAAGTTTCAGCGATTACAGGCCTATTTGGCCCAAGATCACCTTATATGACAATCCTGCCATCCCAGGAATCACTCTGGTGAACTTTCGCTGCACTGTCTCTATGTCAAGTATACCCTTTCCTTGGTAAGGAGGCCAAAACTACAAACAATTATCCAGGTGTAGTATCACCAAGGCCCTGTACAGCTGTAGTAAGACATCCTTGCTCTTGTCCTCAAGTCCTCTCACAATGAAGGCCAACATAACATTTGCCTCGTTAACTGCTTGTTGCACCTGCATGCTTGCTTTCAATGATTGGTGTACAATGACACCCAGATCCTTTTGTAAATTAACATTTCCGAGTCTATTACCATTTAAATAATGCCCTGCCGTTCTGTTTTTCCTACCAAAATGGATGACTTCACAGTTTTCGAAGTTATACTGCATATGGCACTTATTTTCCCACTCAGCGAACCTGTCAAAGTTGCCTTGAAGTCGCTTAATAATCTCCTCATCGCTCACATTCCCACCGAGTTTCGTGTCGTCAGCAAACTTATAAATATTAATTTGGGTTCCACATCCAAAGCATTGATATATATTCTGAATAGCTGGGGCACAAATATTGATCCCTGTGATACTCCGCGAGTGATATTTAATTGATCGAGGAAAGAGACCGCAAAAGATAAACTAACAAGAAGTTCAAACCGAAACTTATTTCTACAACGTTATTATATCCAGCTGGGCCTCACTCTGTGAATTACTGTAAAATGACTCACTATTGGAAAGCTCCGCAGCCTAGCTGTTCAAAAATGATCCTCAGATAGAGAGCCACGATAGGGCAATTCATAGTTTCAGACTCTTAGAGATTTTGACGAGCCGCACTTGTAACTCCCAGCGCCTCTCCTGGCAGTTGCATGGGATCTCTATTGTCGACATGGACCCCCAGAGCTAGCAGATCATAAGGTCTCTTCCCGTTAAAGACCACTTCAAGAATGCAACTCCTCTTTCGTGCTGCACTGTACTGTTAGTTTCGTAATATTGCAATTAAAACTTTTGTATCAGATACGAGAAGTGCCAGCAATTATGGCGGCACAAACTATAGGGAGGAAAGATTGAAGGAGTTATCCCCACATTATCAGAAGGATATGGAGGCGTTGGAGAGGGTGCAGGGGAGGTTTACCCGGATGCTGCCTATGAGGAGAGGTTGGAGAAGCTCAGATTGTTCTCATGAGAGGGACGGAGATTGCGGGGCGACTTGAAAGAGGTGTACAAAATTATGAGTGGCATGGACAGAGTAGATAGTCATAAACTTTTTCCCAGGGTGGAAGAGTCAATTACTAGGGGAGATAGATTTAAGGTGAGAGGAGGAAACTATACAGGAGATGTGCGGGGCAATTTTTTACGCAGAGGGTAGCGAGTGTCTGGAATTCGCTGCCAGAGGAGGTGGTGGAATCAGGTACGATAGTGGTGTTTGGGAGGCAGCTTGACAAATACACGAATAGGATGGGAATAGAGGGATTATGAATCCAGAAGTGCAAAATGTTTTAGTTGACGGTCAATATGATCGGCGCAGGCTTGGAGGGCCGAAGGGCCTGTTCCTGTGCTGATCTTTTCTTTGTTCTTCGTTGAGCGGACAGTCCTGGACATTACCAGATGCTAGGAGCAGCAACAATACCCGGACTCAGCAGCTGACACGGTAGAATTATCAGCAGCATCTAAGGTGGAGGAGGAGAATCGAGATGAGTGGATAGGTGTTTCGGAATGAGAGCAGAGACAGTGCAATGTGTGAGTTTAGCACAAGCACAGATTCATTCGTACAGTCAACACTCGTTACTTTGAACATATTTCTGTTAACAAATTAATGGTTAGTAATGTCCCATCAAAAAAGTTCTTCATAAAATGCAGTTGGGGCTTAATAAAGATCTGAATAATTTCATTCAGTGAATCTCTTGTCGAAACTGATCAGTGTCAATAGCATAATAAAACTACATTTACACTGTCTTAAAAATGTGACAACTCACCCACAGTGATGGTGTCAACAGGATAGGATCACGTTTACGCTGTGAAATGGTATGAGTAACCGTAAGAAATTGTGCAGCAAGAGTGAGGAAATTATACTTTGGAAGAGGAAAAAAAATCTATCATTATTTTTAGCTGAGACCATTACATTGGATAGATTTATCCAGTAAAGTTCAAACTGATCTTATCAAGAGAGAGGGGAGAATTGATTGCAGTAATGTGAAGAAACCACACTGATAAACGACTAAAAGTACACTGTTAAAGGGGAGAAATTATATCATTAATGGGTATAAATTGCATCAGTAAATGTAAGTAATTAGGTCGTTGAATTGGAGAACTAATATGTGAAAGTATTGTAAAGAGGAGAAATTATGTCAATTGGACTGAAGAAATTCCATGCTTGAAGGATAAAGATACCGTGCAGGGGAGCAGGGGGAAGATATCGGTACAATAGAGAAGAGCCGCGAGTAAATGAAAGCAATGATAAAATATAATCAATGAATCCCGTAAGTAACAATTAACTACAATAATTTACCTGGAACCCCGATAGTTGCAAGGAAAGGATAGTAAATAGCAAAGAAAAGATCTTTTCGTGATCCGTGCATGATTAGCAAATGTTGTCAGCGCGTTCTACATGACATGGAAAAATTGTCACGTTTATACCCGATGTCCGGCTCCCGGGAGTTAATTAAATGTTTGACTCTTTGCATATTTATACTAATTGAAACAAACAGTTTACTGCAGCTGCTGCCAGGATCGTGTTTATTTTTTGATTGTATGTAATGCTTTTAAAAGGCTCCGAATTGTCTCTAACGTAAAATACCCAGGGAGTACAGTTATGTACTTCCAGTTATGTCCCTTCATAAGAAGATAAAGAAAGGCTAAATAGGTGGTTTCAATGGCGAAAACGAGAAATATGCATGGATAATTATCCGCTGTGAACCCACCAATACTGCGTTAAGTCTCAGCACAAGCGTTAATGAACCAGAAAGATTCTGGCTCGAAGGAAAAACCCTGTTTAGTTCTCATTCCTGAGCATTGTTCAGTCCCTATGACATTGTGCTGTAACACCATTGACTTCAAGTACTCTGGAGCTGTGCATACAAACTCAGATCAACCTCTGTGAATTAATTATGACATTTCCAATCATGCAGAGTTATTTTTAGTGAGGACAGGTCTGGTTCGGCACCGTTACGTTGAGTGAGTTGTAGTCCAGATCAGCAGAGTAGCATTTCATTCTCTTCTGCACGAGTGCATTGACGGTACATTGTCCCAGGCCAGTGCAGTTGCATTCACTGTTCACATGTCCAGTTAAGGGTGAATATATTCAGTATAGATATGGCCAGTTAATTGAATTGTAATTCTGCATAGGCTGGTCTAGTTGATCACAGTTTCAATTTAATATATTTTTTTCGCGTACATGTCCGCAGTAATACCGGAACCGTGACTGTGCCCGGATTCATTCCACAAATTTTCAGAAAGTCTGGGACATGTCCAGTTCATCATGGTTAAATTCACATTGGAGAGATGTTCAAAATGCTGCACTCAGTGTTCAGAAGCCGATCTCAGTCCAGGCCAACTGGTTTATTTTAAGCATTGAAATGCACATTTGTACGAGCAACGGTAATAAATTCAGTTTTTCAGGGCCCAGTTTAATAACAACGTGTAGAGGGCCAATTCAACCTGTTTACTCTCAGCTCAGAGGCGGAGATTAAGGCGCTTTAATGCAGTGTGAAGAAGTTCAATTCAACCTGTTACATTCACTGTGGATAGACCTAGCTCCACCCTATTAATTTCTGTGTGGTCAGGTCCAGTTGAAACTGGTGACATTCCTTGTGGATAGATTTTGTTCCAGCCATCGACATCCTGTGGGCACATTTGCAGCATATTGTTATTATTATTTTTATTGTTATTATCAGCATTATTATTATTATCCTTCTTCATAATAATAATAATTATTATGATTATTATATTATTATTATATATTTTAATGGGGAGTGGGCTTCGCTGGAAAGGTCAAATTTGCTGCCCTCCCTTAATTGCCCTTGAAATGAACGGCTTACTAGGCAATTCCCGACGGCTGTTTAGAGTCAACCACATTTCTGTGGATCTGGAGTCTCACATTGGCCAAACTAAGTGAGGGCAGCGGATAATTTTCATGGGATGTGGGCTTCAGTGGCAAGGCCAGCATTTGTTGTCCACCCCTAATTACCCTTGTGATGATGGTTGTGAGCTGCCTTCTTGAATGACTGCAGTCCACCCGATGAAGTTACACCTTCGCTGATGTTTGAAAGGAGTTCCAGGAATTTGACCCAGTGGCAGTGAAGGAACGACGATATGGTTCCAAGTCAAAATGTTTTAGACTTGCAGGAGCACTTACCTAACGCCTTTAATGCAACAGTTCAAAATAGATTTTAGATTTTAAAAGCAAGCCAGCACGTTACCACAACACCCAGGCGATAATAGAATTCCAAAAGGCTTTTCTCCAGCTTTAGTTACTGTCCACAGCAGACCTTTGCAAAATATGGCTGGAGGCTTCTCCAAAGCTGTTTCACGGACTCCTGTTAGATCTTACATGTCCCTGTTTCAACCCTAAAATAGCCTTTCCTTCCGTTTTATATATGGTTCTCCATCTTTAACCTCTAACTTCCACTATTCCATATGTCTTCACAAATTTACTTTTCCCATAAAATAAATATCTTTCTTGATACCAATATAAGCACTTTCCTTTTTAGAAAAATAAGCACACTGCTTGGCATTGCTCATCGCGCCATTTGTAAACATCCTACCATCTCTTTGAAATTCAAACATCTCATTTACTTGCTTTGCACATTATTCGCTAAGGTCTCATCCATGATTACTCATTAGCAAATCAAATAAATTACACACAGACAGAAACATCCAGACTCACACCTATATGCCTACTTTGCAATAAATCTCAATAACAATATGAAAAATTATTACAGTTTTATAACAAGATGCATGCTTTATCGAAAGTATTTTGGCAATATGCTGGTATTCTAAATAGATGGTTGTGTATTTGTATGTGTGCTCATTATTTATGAAGCTTGGGGTAGGTTCATTGAGGCTGCTTGCATCTATGACTTGAGAAATAAAAGTGTGAAAGTACAAGTTACATATATTTGCAATCAGAGGCAAAGGTGAAGTTGGATTTAGAAGTAAATAGGGTGCGTTTTTAAAATTCGCATTTGGAGATAGGTAGGGAATTGACCTTGCAGCTGTTAAATTTCAAAGCAGAGTTTCAAAGATGTTTAAAACTTACAATTGTTTCATCAGAAAAACGGGAAGGTTGTTACATCTTATTTCACCCTAAAGTGGAGGCAATAGGAAAACATTAATGATGTTTCTATTATGGAAAGGTTTAGCTCAAGAAGGTGCTGAGGAAAATAGACTCTAAGATGAAAGGGGAAAAGGATATTTAAGGAAAGATGTTCGGCCGAAATAAAAACAGAAAACGGTGTGCCTTTTTTTGTTTCTCTTTTCATTTCAGCTTTCCAACATCCACAGTATTTTGCTAGTATCAAGATGCTGAGCTCATTTGTGGTGGTTGTGCGTGGAAGATGTCCTGAGACCAGCTCTGTCCTGAGACAATGTATTAAATCTGAAAACAGCCTTCCAGCCAAATAAGAAAAAAAAGGTTATATTTTATCCAGAAAGCAGTTTGTGTTCCGAACTTTCTTGGATTTCCACAGCAGAGCGGAAGTGTTTGAAGAGTCATGTGGTAAATCCTTTCTAAATTATCAGCAGCTTTGACTTGAGATAATATTATTGGATTTTTACAGTTAAAAATATCTAAGGATGTTGTTTCCAAATAGATTACTTGTGTATCCTGATTATTTGGGGTTTTGTGGGCAGGGTGGTGGCAATGTTTTGTAGTACTGTTTCAACTTCGTAACTTTAATCTTAAATTGTCACTGTTTTCCTTCCTGTTAATAAAGCTTTTGACGTTTCAAAATCCTAAAGGTCTTTTGAAATTTTATGCTTCTGGGATCAGTCGCTTTTTTTTTCTTGTTTTCAAAATACAAATGAAAATGTTATGCACAGGAAGACAGGTTTACCTCTATGATTTGTCTTGCTCAGCAAATAACATCGACTGTGGTTGCAACAAATTTTGGGGTGTCTTTGCCTGATTTAAAATTATTTGCTTGAATTGCAATTTGTGAACCCAAAAAGAGAGTGCTGAAGTCAGGGTGTTTGTGTTGATGGACTGTAAAGTGGTTGGATTTGAAAATGCAACTGCTAAGACTTTTCTGGGAGCGCAAAATGTAACTTTGGAGTATTTGAAAACTCTGAAAGAGTTATCAGATGAAGCCCAGGTAGAAATAAACGCTGATTTTTTTTAAGGCTCATATGGTTGAAGTGCTTACTCAGCATTCAAAGTTAGAGGAAGAGACACTTGAGAATAATGTTTCATAGTTGGAATTAGTAGGGCTTCAGTTGCAGATGAAGAAGTTTTAACTTGAACAAGAAATTGAACTGAAGGGACTTGAATCAGAAGTAAAATGAGAAATGAGAAAACTTGAATTTGAAAGAAATGAGGAAGAAGGAGATAAGGACAGATTAGAATAAATAGAAATAAAAGCACTTGCATGGGGAGGGAGGAAGAAGGGCAAGATGAGGAAAAGAAAAAATTTGCAAGAGGTCTGTTAGGACAGAGATGAGGGGAATTGTTTTTTCAAAGCGGGTTGTGCGACTTTGGAATTCTCTGCCTCATAAGGTATTGAAGGCGGGGTCATTTAATACTATTAAGGCAGAGATAGACAGACCCTTGTTAGGCAAGGGTCTCAAAGGTGTTCGGGGTTAGGTGGAAATGTGGCTTCTGAAACATCGGAAAACGTTATTGAATGGCGGAGCAGGCTCGAGGGGCTGAATATTACTGTTACTATTTCTTATGTTCCTATGTTCTTAATAAATAGAAATGTGAAAGCTCGAACTTCAACTATGGAGACAGAAGGTAGCAACTGAGGAAAGAGAGAAGTTGAGATATACAGAGTTTCAGAGAGAGAAAGAAGCCAGGCAGTATGAATTGTCTAAAGTAAAACTTAGAATAAGGGAGGAAAGAAGAATTGGTGATTCAGGTGGTAACTTTGATTTTTTGAGGAATTTGATTTAACAAAAAATCTTAAGTTAGTGCCTAATTTTACGGAGCATGGAATTGAAAGATGTTTCAGATGATTTGAAGCTATGAAATTAAATTGGCCACGAGATACTTCGACATAATGCTACTAAGTGTTTTCTCAAGTACAGTAAGGAATCTGTACACGAGCTTATCAGAGGTCCCATGTGCAGGCTACGAGGAAGCTAAAAGGGCAATACTAAGTGCTCATGAAATTGTCCTTGAAGCTTATCAGTTGAAGGTTAGGTCTGTAAGAAATAGAACTAATCAACCATATGTAGAGTTTTCAAGGAAAATGAATAATTTCTTCGAGAACCAAGTCTGAGGTCTTTGAAGTTAGACAAGACTTATGACAATTTAAGAAACATTATGATTATGGGATAATTTAGAAATACTATTCCAGTAACCATCAAGACATATTTAGATGAAAAATCATTAAAAACTCCAGGGAAACTGCCGTCTTATCCGATACTTTTGATATATCACACAAATAGTTGAGTGTAGGAAAAGGATCATACGGGGCCCAGCAAGAGAATCAGAGATAAGGTAAACCTATGATTATAAAAGTATTAGTAACACGGAGCAAGCTGAACGATAGCAGTCTTCTAAAGTTGCACACATGCAAGACAGGCCAATATCCCTTGTACAGATGAAAACGGAACAGTCAGTATTCGCCAGAGAGGTGGGGAGGTTTTCACAACCTGCCGAAGGAAGTTCTGAAGGGCAAGTTACAGAGACCCATAAATAGTTCATATGCGAAGGAAAAGTGTATCCATGCTTTCCGAGCAAGGCAGGAAGGTCGGTTAAGACCCTAAGAGATACAGGGGTTCTGCACACATTAATGCTGTGTGATAGAGCCATCTGCTGTCCAGAAGAGTTACTGCAGGAGAATGTGTTAGTTCGCGGAATTCATGGCGGTTCAAGCCAATTTAGTTATAAAAAATATAACTTTAAAACGTGTAAACAGGAGAAGTGATTGTTGGAGTGGTGGAGAAATTTCCCAGTGCAGGGGTTCTATTTATTCTAGGGATTAATATAGCTGCACCACAAATATTGATTAAAGCCTTGGTTCAAACGATGGGCAAAGGAGATAAACTGCTGAGGTGAGGTGACAGTGACGGACCTTGACTCCAAGGCAACATTGGACCAAGTGTGGCATCAAAGGGCCTTGGCAAAACTGAAGTCAATGGGAATCAGGGGGAAAAGTTACGGTTGGTTAAAGTTATACATGCAGAAAGGAAGATTCTTGTGGATGTTGGAGGCAGTCATCTCAGCTCCAAGACATCACTGCAGGAGAGCCTTAGGGTGGTATTCCAGGCCCAACCATCTTCAGCTGCTTCAGCAATTACTTTACTTCATCATAAGGTCAGAAGTGGGGATGTTCACTGAAGATTGCACAATGTTTAGCACCATTTCTAACTCCTCAGATTCTGAAACAGTCTATGCCCAATTGCTGCAAGACCTGGACAATGTCCAGGGTTGAGTTGAGAAGTGGCAATTAATATTCACGCCACACTAAAGTCAGGTATTGACCATCCACAAAAAAGAGAGAATCCAATCATTGTCCTCTGATGTTCAATGACATTACCATCGCTGAATCCCCCACGATCAACATCCCGGGAGATTGTGGCTGCAAGAGAAAGCCAGAGGCTAGGAATGCTGCGACGAGTAAGTCACCACTTGACTCCCCAAGGCCTGCCTACCATCTACAAGGCATAAGTAAGGAGTGTGATGGAATACTCCCCACTTTACTGGCTAAGTGCAGTTTGCATAATTCTCAAGGAGCTTGGCACCATCCAGGAAAAAACAGCCCTTTTGATTAGCACCACGTCCACAAACACTCACTCCCCCTACCACCGACGCACAATATAAGAATCATGTACCATCTACAGGATGCGCTACAGGAATTTACCAAGTCTCCTTTGATAGCACTTTCCAAAACCACGACCACACCCATGTAGAAGGACATTGGTGGCAGATAGATGGCAATACTGCCAACTGAAAGTTCCCCTCCAAGTCACTCACCATCCTGACTTGGCCATTCCTTCACTGTCGCTGGGTCAATATCCTGGAACTCCCATCCCATCAGCACTGTGGGTGCGCCTTTACCACATGGACATCAGTGGCGCAATTGGGCAGCTCACCACCAGCGACAGGCAAAAGGGATGGACAATAAATGCTGGCCAGAGAAGCCCACGTCCCATGAATGATTTAAAATTGTGAATCTGGATCATTCTGAATCTGATTCTGAATCATTCTGAAACAGAATCTGGATCATTCTGAATTAGAATCTGAATCAATCTCAATCTGAATTTGAATCATTCTGAACTTGAATAAACCTGAATCTATTCTAAAACAATCCGAATCAGAATATGAACATACCTTAACATGAATCAACAATAATCTGATTCTATTTTTCTCTGAATGGGAATCTGCATCATTCTGAATATGAATGTGAACACTTCTCAATGTGAAACGTAATCAACTTGAATATTAATCTAAATCATTCTGAATGTGAATCTGAATCACTCAGAATGTGAACCTCACACGTTCTTAATGTTCACTTGATTCAATTACGATCCTTAACTAGGTGGTGCTAAATTTGAATCTGAATCTTTCCCAAGGTGAATCTGAATCAAGCTGAATCCGAATCTGAATCATTCTCTTTGTCAATCTGAATATTTCGGATTTTGAATCTGAATTATTCCTAATGTGAATCTGAATTGCTCTGAATGTGAATCGGAAAAAATCAGAATCTGAAGCTTAATTATTCTGAACGTGAATCAGAATCATTCTGATTCCTAATCAATATCGTTTTGAATCAGGAAATGAATCATTATGAATTGAATCCTGAATTATTTTGAGTCCAAATCGTTCTGCATGTGAATCTTTATACTGTTCAATGTGATTTTGAATCAATATGAATGTGAACCTGGATCATTCAGAGGGTGAATCTGAATCATTATGAACGTGAATTTGAGTCATTCTGAATGTTAACTTGACTCGATTTGAAAAAGAAGCTCAATAGTTATGATTGGGAGCCCCAACCAACGTCAACCTTCAAAAGATTCTTTCTGGCTGTGAATCAGAATCATTCTGAGCGTGAATCTGAATCATTATGAATGTGAATCTGAATTGCTCCTAATGTGAATGGAAACGATCTGAATCTTAATTGGAGTCATTATAAATGTGCATCTTTCTCAATCAGAATCTACATCCATTTGAATCCGACAATGAATCATTCTGAATTTGAATCGAAATCTTTCTGAGTCTGAATCTTTCTGCATGTGGATCTGAATAATTCTCAATGTGAACTTCAATCAATATGAATGTGACCATTAAACATTCAGAGCGTGAACCTGAATCATTATGAATGTGAATCTGAATCATTATGAATTCAAATCAGAATTATTCTGAATGTGAATTTGAGTCAATCGGGATTTGAATATGAATCGTTCTGAACAAAATTATAAAACATTTTGAATGAGAATCTGATTCAATCTGAATCAGAAGCTCCAAAATTCTGAACCTGAGTCGGAATCAATCTGAACCTCCAAGTGATCATTTCTGAACACGAACCAGAATCATTTTGAATGTGCATTTGAATTATTACAAAGGTGAATCTGAATCATTCTCACTCCAAATCTGAATCATTCAAAATATAATCAGCCTGAATATGAAACAGAATCATAATAACATGGGAACATAAGAAACAGGAACACAAATAGGCCATTCGGCCTCTCAGGCCTGCCCTGCTTCTTTATAAGAAGTTGGCTGATCTGAACCGGGCCTCAACTCCTCTTTCGTACCAGTTCCTCATAGCCCCCACTCCCTGACATTTCAAAAAACTACCTATCTCTTCTTTAAATGTTTGCAGTGATCTAACCTCCACAACACTCTGGGATAGAGAATTCGAGCCATTCACTACCCTCTGAGAGAAGAAATCTCTTCTCACCTCATTTTTAAATGCGTTCCCCCAATTCTGGAACTATGTCCCCTAGTTCTAGATTTCCCCACTAGTTGAAACATCTTCTCAACATCTATCCTGTAAAGCCCCCTCAGAATCGTGTACGTTTGAAAAAGATAACCCTTCATTCTTCTATAATCTGATGAATAACGTCCAATTCTGCTTAGCCGTTCTTGATAAGTCAGCCCCTTCATCCTAGCAACCAGCCCAGCGAATCTTTTTGAAACGCCTCCAATGCCAGAATATCATTACTTAAATACGGGGACTAAAACTGTAAACAATACACCAGGTTTGGCCTCATCAACACCCTCTACAGTTGTAACAGACTTTGCTATTTTTGAACTCCAACCCCCTGGCAATACAGCCAAAAATTCTGTTTGCCTTTATAATTACTTGCTGCAATGGCATGCTAAGGTTTTGTTTTCCATGTACAGGAACACCCAGATCACTCTTGCTTCAATTTTTTGGAGTTCCTCTCCATTTAAATAAAGGTCTGCCTTTTGATTTTTCCTGCCATGCATGGCCTCACACTTTCCTACATTAAACACCAACTTCAAATTTTTTGCCCACACACTCAACCTATCCATATCCCCCTGACGATTCCTTATGTCCTCATCACAGCCTGCGCTCCCACATATTTTTGTTTCATTGGCAAATTTGGAAACATTATACTCTCCCCACTCCTCCAAGTCATTCATATAGATAGAAAATAATGAAGGATTTAGGTCTTATCCTTGTGGCATGCCACTAGTTACATCTTTCGAACCTGAAAAAGACCCTTTCATCCCGACTCGTTGCCTTCTCTGGGTTACCCAATGCTGAATCCATGTTAGTACATTTCCCCAATGCTTTGAGATCCTATATTGTGCAATAACCTTTTTACGTGTTACCTTATCAAATGCATTTTAATGAGAACCTGAATCAATCTGAATCTGATCATGAATAATTCCAAGTGTTAATCTTAATCGTTCTGAATATGAATCTAATTCATTTTGAATGTGAATCCGAACCTGAAACAAAACGTATACTAATGAGTCAATCTCAACATGAATTGGAGTCATTCTAACTTTCAATCTGAGTTATCCTGAATGTGAATCAGTATCACTGCGAATGTGATTGTGTTTCATTCTAAATGTGAATCTGATTCAATGTGAATGTGAATCTGAATTAATCTGAACCTGAAGGTGAGTCATTCTGAATATGATTCCAGATACTTCTGATAGGAAACTGAATCATTGTGAATCAGGACATGAATCAATCCGAATCTAATCATGAAAAAATCTCAATGTGAATCAATAACATTCAGAAGGCGAATCTGAATCAATCTGAATCCGAATGTGAATTAATCTGAATGTGAATCGGTATTAATCTGTATGTTGATCTCAATTAATCAAAGTCCCATACTGAATCATTGTGAATGTGAATCTTAACCATTCAAAATATGAGTCTGAATCATCCGGAATCAGAAATGGAATCAACCTGAATCTGAATCTGAATCATTCTGAATGTAATTCTGAAACATTCTGAATATTAATCTAAATCATTGTGAAAGTGAATTCGAACCTGATTCAACCTCACCATAATATGAGTCAATCTCAATGTGAATCTGAATTGTAATGTGAATCAAGATCGTTCTGAATGTGAATCTGACACATTCTGAATGTTCACACAATTCTGTCAAAATCCATAACTCAATGGCACTAGTTTTAAATCTGAATCATTCTGAATGTGAATCCGAATGATTCAGAATGTGAATGAATCTGAATGCAAATCTGAACCATTCCACATGGGAATCGAATCATTCTGCATGTGAATCTGTACCATTTTAATGCGAATGTGTGTCTGCTGGATGTGAATCTGATATCATTCTGAATGTGAATATGAATGTGAATCTGAGTCATTCTGAATGTGAATCTGATTTAATCATAATTTGAACCTGAGTCATGCTGAATACGATACTAAATCATTCTGAATGTGAACCAGAGCCTGAATCCTAATATGAGCCTACACATTCTGAATGTTCAAATAATTAATTGACAATCCATGAATGGCACTAGTTTCAAGTCTGTATCACTCTCAATGTGAATCTGAATCATTCAGAATGTGAATCTGATCAAACCTGAATCAAACGCCGTGGGAACCTGCATCGTTCTGCCGGTAAAGCAGTATCATTCTGAATATGAATGTGCATCATTCTGAATATGAACGTGTAACATTCTGAATGTGAATCTGAATTAATCTGAATGTGAATCTGAGCCATTCTGAATATGAATCCAAATCCTTCTGAATGAGAATCTGAATCATTGTGTACCTGAATATATATTAATCTGTATCTGAATATGAAGCCATCTGAATGCGAATCTACAACAAGCCGAAGATATTTCTGAATCAATCTGAATGATTCTTGTTCTGAAGCTGAAGTATTCTGTATATGAATCTCAATCATTCCGAATGTGAATTTGAATCATTCTGAAGCTGAATAGGCATCGATCTGCATGGGAATCAGAATCATTCCATCGGTGAATCTCAATTAATCATAACCCGATTCTGAATCATTATGAATGTGAATCTGAACCATTCAAATTGTGAATCGAAATAATTCTGAATTCGAATCCGAATCAATCTGAACCTGACTCTTAATCATTCTAACATCATTGTGAATATGAATCTAAATCATTATGAATGTGATTTCTAACTTGATTCAACCGGAATCCTAATATGAGTATATCTCAATCAACTGGAATCATTAAGAAATTGAATCAGGATCATTCAGAATGTGCATCTGGATCAAAATCTGCATCACTCCCTATGAGAACCTGAATCATCCTGAATGTGAATTTGACTCATTGTGAATAGGAGTTTTAATCATTGTGAATTTGGGTCTGAATCTGATTATGAATCAACCTGAATACGAAACAGAATCATTTATAATGACAACATAAATCAATCTGAATCCGAATCTGTATCATTCTGAAGGTGAACCTGAGTTATTCTGAATGTGAATCTGCAATAATTTGAATGTGAAGCTGAGTCATTCTGAATATGAATCTAAATTCTTCTGATGAGAATCTGAATCGTTGTGCACCAGGACATGAATCAAACCGAAGCTGAATATGAAACAATATCAATGTGAATCTATAACATTCCGAAGCTGAACCCGAATGAATCTGAACCCGAATCTGAATTCGTCTGAATCTGAATTGGAATCATTCTGTAGCTTAATGTCAATTAATCATAATCCGACTCTGACTCATTCTGAATGTGAATCTGAACCATACGAAATGTGAATCCGACGCATTCTGAATCAGGATCTGGATCCTTCTGAATGTTATTCTGAATCATTCTGAATATGAATCTAAGTCATTGTGGATGCGAATTCGAACCTGATTCAACCTGAATTATAATATGAGTCAATCTCAGCATGAGACTGAATCATAAGGTGAATCAGAATCATTCTGACTGTGAATCAGACGCGTTCTGAATGTTCACGTGAGTCACTCAAAATGCATAACACCGTGGTGCAAATCTTAAATCTGAATTATTCTGAACGTGAATCCGAATGATTCGGAATGTGAATGAATCTGAATCCAAATCTGAATCAGTTCACATGGGAATCTGAAACACTCCGCATGTGAATCTGTATCATTCTGAATGTGAGAGTGTGTCCTGCTGGCTGTGAATCTTGTATTCTGAATGTGAAAATGCATGTGATTCTGGGTCATCCTGAATGTGAATCTGGTTTAATCCTAATCTGCATCTGATCCACCCTGAATACGATACTAAATCATTCTGAATGTGAACCGGAATCTGAATCAACCAGAGTCCTAATATGAATCTCGCATGTCCTGAATGTTCACATGAATAAATCACAATCCATAACTCAATGGTGCTAATTTTAATTCTCTCTCAAATGTGAATTTGACCAAACCTGAATCTATCTGCATGTTAATCCGTATCATAATGAATGTGAATATTTTTCATTCTGAATGTGAATGTGCTTCATTTTGAATGTGAATGAGTATAATTCTGACTGTGAATCTTAGTCAATCTGAATGTGAATGTGAATCATTCTGAATGTGAGTCTGAATTAATCTGAATGTGTATATGAAACATTCTGAATATGAATCTAAATCCACCTAAATGGGAATCTGTACCCGAACATATATCACTCTGTATCTGAATATGAAACAATCTCAATGCAAATCTAAAACACGCTGATGGTGAAATGAATCATCCTGAATCATTCTGGATCTGAATCGGAAATATTATGGATATGAACCTCAATCATTCTGAATGTTAATTTAAATCATCATGAAACCGAATATGGGTCAATCTGCATGTGACTATTAACCATTCTGTAGGTTAATCTGAATCAATCAGAGTCCGATTCTGAACTGCTCTGAATGTGACTACATACCATTCAAAATGCGAATCGAAGTAATTCGGACCCGAATCCGAATCAATCTGAATCTGACACTTAATCATTTTATAAGTGAATCTGAGTCATTCTGAATGTGAATCTGAATCATTATGAATATGAATCTAAATCATTTTGAATGTGAACTCTAACCTGGTTCAACCAGAATCCTAACATGAGTCTACCTCAATCTGAATTTAAGTCATTCAGGACTTGAATCAGAATCATTCAGAATGTGAATCTGAATCACAATCTGAATCGATCCCTAAGGTAACCTGTATTATCCTCCATGTGAATCCGAATTGTTACAATTATGAATCTGAATCATGGTGAATCCGGATCTGAATCTGAATATGAACCAATCTGAAAATGAAACTGAATCATTTAGAATGAGAACCTGAATCAATCTGAATCCGAATCTGTATCTTTCTGAATGTAAATCTGAATCATTTTGAATATGCCATTACATCATTGTGAATGTGAATCCAAACCTGCTTAAACCCAAATTCATATATGAGTGAATCTCAAGGTGAATCTGAATAATTCAGAATTTGAATCTGAATCATTCTGGATGCGAAACTGACACGTTCTGAATGTTCACATGATTCAATCGCAATCCGTAACTTGATGTTGCTAATTTTAAATCTGAATAATTCAGAATTTGAATCCTAATGATTCATAATGTGAATCTGAGTCAATATGAAACCAAATCTGCATCAATCCCCATGAGATTCTGAATCATTCTGAATGTGAGTGTGTATGATTCTGAATGCGAGTCTGAGTCCATCTGAATCTGAATCATTCTGAATGTGAATCAGTATAATTTTAAATATGAACGTGACAGGTTCTGAATTTATACATGACTCAACCACAATCTCTATCTCAATTATGCTTATATTGAATCTGAATCAATCTCTATGATAACCTCAATCATCCTGAATGTGAATCTGAATCAGCCTGAATACGTGTCAGAACCTTTATGAATATTTATCTAAATAATTATGAATGGGAATCTGAATTATTGTGTATCTGAATCTGAAACAATCCGAATTTGAATGTGAAATAATCTCAAAATAAATCTGAAATATTCCAAACGTGAATTTGAATCAATCTGGAGCATGATCTCAATCATTTTGGATGTAAATTGGAATAATTCCGAATGTGAATGTAAATCATTCTGAATATTAATCTGAATCATTCTGAACACGAATCTGAATCATTCTGAACACGAAGTTGAATGAATCTGAATCCCCATATGAATGAACCTTGAAGTGAATGTAAATCTGAAACTGAATCAATCTGAATGTGAATCTGAATCAGCAGGAATGTGAACCTGGATCATTCAGAATGTGAATCTGAATCTGGATCATTCTGAAATTGAATCTTAATAATTCTGAATTAGAATCTGAATCAATATTATGTAAGTTTGAATCATTCTGAAAGTGAATCTGGAACATTTTGAATGTGAGTTTGAATGAATCTGAATCCGATTCTGAATCGATCTTAATCCAACGATGAATCAATCTGAATGTGAATCGGTGACAGTTTGCATGTGAACTAGTCTGAATGTGAATCTGAATCAATCCAAATGTGAACCTGTACGATTCTGAAAATGAATGTGAATCAGTCTCATTGTGAAACTTAATCAACCTGAATATCAATCTGAATCTTTTGCAATGGGAATCTACATGAAAATCTGGAATATGCTGATTGTACCCACTATTCAATCACAATGCAAAGCTCAATGGCACTAATTTTGAATCTGAATCATGCTGAGTGTGAATCTGAATCAAGATGAATCCAAATCTGAATCAATCTCTTTGTCAATCTGAATGTTTCGGATTCTGAATCTGAATCATTCTGAATATGAGTCTGAAGACTTCTCAATGTGAATCTGAATCAATATGAATGTGAATCTTAATCATTCAGATCGTGAATCTGGATTATTATGAATATGAATTTTAGGCATTCAGAATGTGAATCTGACCCAAACCTGAATCAATCTCCACGAGAACCCGAATCAATCTGCATGTTAATCATTATCATTCTGAATGTGAATCTGGATCAGTCTGAATTTGGATCTGAATCATTCTGAATGTGACCTTAAATTAACCTGAATCTGAACCTGACTTATTCTGAATATGAATCTAAATCTTTCTGAATGGGAAACTGAATCATTGCATATCCAAACATGAAGCTGCATGAATCTGAATATAAAACAATCTCAAAGTGAATTTGGAACAGTCTGAAGGTGAATCTGAATCCAGCTGAATCCAAATATGAATCCATCTGAATATGAATCAGAATTATTTTGTACGTTAATCTCAATAAATCATAATTTAATTCTAATCGTTCTGAATTTCTATATGAACCATTCAAAATGAGAATCAGAATCATTCTGAATCCGAAGTTCAATTAATCAGAATCCAATTCTGAATCATTCTGAATTTGAATCTAAATAATTTTCATTGTGAATAAGAATGGTTCTGAATCAGAATCTGAATGAATCTGACACCGAATATCACTCAATCAGAATATGAAACTGAATCGTTTTGAATGAGAATCTGAATCAATCTGACTGTGAACCTGAATTGTTGTGAATGTGAACTTGAACCATTCTGAGTGTGAATCTGAATAATTCTGAATTTGAATTAGAATCTGATTCAACCTGACTCCTAATATGGGTCAATCTCAATGTGAACTTGAACGATCCAGAATTTGAATCACAACCACTCCAAATGTGAACCAGAATCATTCAGAACGCGAATCTGACATGTTCTGAAAGTTCAAATGATTCATTCACAATCCGAACGGTGCTAAGTTTGAATCTGGAGCATTCTGAATGTGAAACTGAATCGATCTTAACCTGAATCATTCTGAATGTGAATCAGTATCATTCTGTATAAGAATCTGACATGTCCTGAAATTTCACATGACTTAATCAGAATCTCTAACACAATGTTGCTAATATTGAATCAGAATCAATCTCTATGATAATCTGAATCATTATGAATATGAAACGTAATGAATCAGAATGTGAATCTGAGTCATTGTGAAAGTGAATCTGAATCAATCTGAATGTGAATCAGAAACATTGTGAAAGCTAATCTAAGTCATTCTGAATGGGAATCTGATTCGTTGTATATCCGAATATGAAAATTTCTATATATGAAACAATCCCAAAGTCAATCTGAAACATTTCAAATGTGAATATGAAGCAATCTGAAGCATAACCTCAAGCATTTTGAATGTGAATTAGAATAATTTCGAATGTGAACGTGAGTCATTCTGAATATCAATCTGAATCATTCTCAGCTCGAATCTGAATGAATCTCAATCCGAATATGTTTGTACCTGGAAGTGCAGCAGAATCATTCTGAATTGGAATCCGAATCGACAGGAATGTGAATCTGAATCATCCAAAATGCGAATCTGCTCATTCTGAATCTGAATCTCAATCATTTTGAAATAGAATCTGAAACAATCTGAAACTGAATTTGAATCATTATGAAAGTGAAACTGATGCATTCTGAATGTGAATGTGAATAGCTCTGAATTCGAGTCTGAATCAATCCGAATCTGAATATGAATCAACCTGAAAGTGAATCAGCAAAAATCTGAACGTAAATTATTCTGAATGTGAACATGAATCTTTCTGAATATGAATCTGTAGCATTCTGATTATGAATGTGAATCATTCTCAATGCGAAATGTAATCAACCTGAATATCGACCTTAATCATCCTGAATGTGAATCTGAATCAATCTGAATGTGAATCTGACACGTTCTTAATGTTCATATCATTCAATCACAATCTGTAACTCAATGGTTCTCATTTGGAATCTGAATCATTCTGATTGTGAATCTGAATCATTAAGAATGTGAATCTGAATTATTCTAAATGCAGATTTGTTTCAATCTAAATCTGAAGAGGAATAATTCAGAACGTAATTATAAACCATTATTTAAGGAAAGATATATTAGCATCGGAGGCAGTGACGAGAAGGTTCACTAGGTTGATCCCGGGCATGGAGGGATTTTCTTATGAGGGGATGTTGAGTAGGTTGAGGCTGTGCTCATTGGAGTTTAGATAAATAAGAGTTTTCCTGACTGAAATATATAAGATTCTTAGACGTTTTGGTAGGGTGGATGCTGAGAGGCTGTTTCCCCTTGTGGGAGACTATAGGACTAGAAGGCATAATCTCAGAGTAAGGGGTTGCTCCACTTATGCAAGAGATGAGGATGAATTTCTTCCCTCAGATGGTAGTGAACCTATGGAATTCTTTCTCGCAAAGGACTGTAGAGGCTGGGTTGTTAAGTATATTTAAGGCTGAAATAGACAGATTTTTAATCATTAAGGGGATAAAGGGTTACGGGGAAAAGGCAGGAAATTGGAATTGAGGATTATCAGATCAGCCGTGATCTCATTGAATGGCGGAGAAGGCTTGATAGGCCGGATGGTCTTCTTTTGCACGGATGTCTTATAGTCTCATGGAGAATCTGTCCACCTCTACCTTAAAAATATTTAAAGACTCTGCTTTTACCACCTTTTCCTGAAAAGAGTTACAATGTACCACGACCCTCTGTGTGAAAAAAAAATCTACTCCTCTCTGTTTTAAATGGGTGACCTCTTATTTTCAACGGTGACTCTCACAAGAGGTAACATCCTCTTCACATCCACATCTCTCTCTCTCTCTCTCGTTCTCTCCCCCCCCCCCCCACCCCTCCCCCCTCCGTTTGTCTGTCTTTCTCTCCCTCTCTTCCTCTCTCTCTCTGTTTCCCTTTCTTACATCCTAAAACTCTCTAGTCAAGAAAATTACTTGCTTGGTCTGGTAAATATGGCCCCAGTTTTTTTAAGTGTGATGATCTCCAAAGTAAACGGTAAATGTTTGACGTGCATTTACTTTGGGGCAGCTTTTACAAGCTTCTCAACCCGACCTCCCCTCTGTCCACAGTCAAATATTTCATTACGAAAAATAAAGGATATATTCTAAAACATATGAACTGTAGCATTAGGCATGCGTAACACAAGGTTACTGCCAGACGGAAGTGTCAGGTAGATGATCAATGTTATACTGGGATATCAGGTTGAAAGTCATTTTTGGACTCAAGCATCAGTTACAAAGTGGCTGCTGGACTGGACTGCCAGGTGCAAGGTCAATGGTAGCTCGAGCTATCAGTTACAGGGTCACTGTTGGACTGAAGTGTCGGGTACAAGACCAATAGAACACCAGATGTCAATCACATGGTCACCGTTTGACGATGGCATCTGTTGTCAGCTCATTGCTGAACCTATTTATCACTTTAAAAGATCACCGTGTTAGGCAGGGTCCCAGTTCCATGGAAACCAATATTACATGGTTATTAATCACACGGTGTTTGGTACCCCAGGGTATCACTTACAGTGTCAGCGTTAACGTTAAATAACCACTGTCAGTCCATGGTCTCAGTTCCACCGTAGCTGTTAGAGCTGACAACAGTTTAAGATTACCAATCCCCTAGTTTCCGTTTTTTTATCGTTAGATAATCGACGCCCTTTCGTGCTATCTGACTATTACTGTTCCTGTCCATCCTTTCACACGCCTGCTTTCTTCATTCTGTTCTGTTGAAGGGTCATGAGGACTTGAAACGTCAACTCTTTCCTTCTCCGCCGATGCTGCCAGACCTGCTGAGTTTTTCCAGGTAATTCTGTTTTTGTTTTGTTATCTTCATTCCCTGAGAAATAAATTGAAATTCTCAATTTGCAGGTTTAATTTTATCTCAGAAATAATCAGAGAATTGAAATTGTCAATTTCTGATCAGTGCTGTAAGCCAGCAGGATTCCGTTGGCCTCTTTATTTCGCAAAAGCTGTTGAAGTAACGTGCTTGCTTTTGGATGAATTAACTTGTCAGGAAGGCCACGTTGATTTTATGGTATTGTGCCCGTACAAAGTCATGTTGTTTGTTCAGCGACTGTGACTAATGCAGTTCAGTGTATTGTTTAATTGAATCACTGGAGACTCTGCTCCGCCTATATCAAGGCATTATTTTCACTGTGTATACGAACGTTTGTCAGAGTGTTATCTCCGGTTCAAACAGTGATCATTGGATCTCACAAAAAATGAGATCATGTTCTGGTATATTCCAACTGAACTTCGGATTCTGTGGGTAATTTATGATTTACAAAGGAGTTACTATCCGCTCCTCGCTGCTGTTGGTGTTCCTGGTAAGTCATTATTTTTGAAATTTATTTATAACACGTTTTTCACTGTGCGTGCTGTCCAAGTGCTTTCTGTGCGGTGATTAATTGTATCCTTTGTATATCTTGTCTTCTGTGACTTGTAATACTCTGTGTTTCTGTAATTTAACATTTCATCGGTTGCTGATTCCCTGTTCACGGTTGAACGTTTCTATATTTCATGAGTTGCTTCAACTGATTTCTTTGAAAAATAATTTGCCTGGTTGACTATTTTAAACAATAAATATTATTGATAGATTATAGTTATTGAACAGCTGCAATCTGATTTCTGAACTGAAGACTAATATCTGATCAGAAATATGTTTTGTGGGTATCGGTGTTACGTTCTGATGGAGATTGTAAATAACGCTGTTCTGTAGAAACCAGAGTAGAATATAGATCACGAATAACGCTGAAATTAGTGACACCTCCAATAATGACTCAGCTCCAGGCAACACCTTTCCCTTCCGCCATTTCCCGCTTTATCTTAGAGTCACCAAATCCAGATTGTCGGGCGAGGATTGAAACTTTTACACTTGTTCAAGAAAAAAAAATCTGTTTTACTTGGACGGATTAATTACATTTTTCCTTTGTTCAGTGACAGTTCCATAGATTTCTATGATCCACATTAACTATCCAACAGCTCCTCTTAGTATAAACAATTCCAGCTGATTATAAATGTAGGACTGTGAACAGTGGAATCTTTAGATAATTCCAGTCTCATAATCGCTCTGTCAGTTTTTCATCTGTTCAGTTCCCAGAAGCAGGAGAAAGGCTGCTCCAGAAGTGTTTACACAGTTACTGTTGCCCCACTGTCTATTATTTACTGTTCAGATCATCACTCTATTGAAAGTATGAGTCTGTTTGTTAAATCGGATTTTGCATTGTACGTACAAAGTTCTCCTTGAAACAATTCGTCTGCAGTTTGCAGTGCATTGGTTGTAAAGGTTCAAGTGTCAACAAATGATTCAAACTATTTACGATATTTTCAGAAATGTAATTGAATTCATCATTTTTGGCTTTGGCCACAACCTCCATACTCTTTTCACAAACTCTATTCACCTCCCTGACAGCTGACTCTATTCCTTCCCTAGATAAATCAGTTCCCCTTCCTACTTACAGACTCCATTTTCACCCCAGCCTTTTACTTCATTCCTGTTTCTGCCGGCAGACATCAATTCCCTCCCTGCCTCTGCCTTAATTTATTCATAATGGTAGACCATAGTTCCTCTCCCACTGAAGTGGATTTCTAAATGTGTCCTTGGGAAATGGTGATTGGTACGATGTTCTATTTATTGTCTATCCAGAGGTGAGCTGAGAAGCTAGTGCTGGGTCTTCTTGCTGAGCTGCTGTAGTCCTTCTGCGAAAGGTGCTCCCACCTGTTGTGAGGGAATTCCAGTACTCTGACTAAACATTGATGAAGGGAGGGCTTATCTGTGCAAATCCGGATTGTGCGTTAGAAATAGTGGATCTCACCATTTGTGGTGGATGGTTGTGGTTGCTGGAGTTAACAGTATTGCAGCTGTTCGCCTTTTCGCCGTAAAGGTGGGGAAATATTGTCAAAGTAAGCCCTGGTTTTGGGGAAGCTGTTCCTGGAGTCATGCTTCCTGCATCCACAGAGGAGGGGTGGTGAATATTGACTCCAATAATGGACGGTCACTGATAAACCATCTATTCTGTACTGGAACGTGATTCTGCTCATTGTGTGACGTTGTGATACCCACCCAGATGATTACTGAGCTTTGCATCATATTTCAGATTTGATAGTTTCAGGTGTTTGATGAGTTTGTGGGTTGGGTGCTGAGTGGGCAGCAGGAGAATCAGCTCTTGAGTGTACTTTGACTCCCATTGAAATGATTTCTGCATGTGAACTGCATGTGAAAATTGTGTTTTTCCATCGGGATGTTTCAGGTATATCCCAAGCTGAGTATTGGTGATCAGGGTGTGGGAGAGTAGCTGAGACTTTATGACACTACTTCAAGTTTCTCAGTCAATTTACTGATAGCTTGTTGAGTTTTTCCTGTTGATAGGGTGAGTTGATGTAATCTCTCTCTGTCTGGTAGATTGTCTGTTTCACCATCAGGGTAACTGGGGAGCGGGAGGAGGAGCTACTCCTAGTTCCAAATTCCAAACCATCTGGATGTTAACCGTCCCCCTCACTGCTGCATTCCTGCAGCTCCCAATCCGTTCAGTCACCTTCTCAGCCCCATCTTTGGTATCCTTTGCGTTATGTTTCTTTCTTATCCTTGGCAGTCTCCCTGGTACGGCCATCACCTCAGGCTCTGTATAGTCCAGTAACCCGCACTTGTAGCGCAATTTTCCAGCACTTCACTTCAATGGGATCTCCAGGTCCCGCAGATGTGAATGGAGATGTCAACGGCTCGGCAGCCCCACCGCGGGGGGTGGGATAGGTGTGGGGGGTGGGTTTCCAAAATTCCGGTCAAATTGTCAATGGAAAATGATTGGTTTAAACAGTCAACGGGGGATCCGACCTGAGCACAGAAAGCACTTTCGCTTCGGATTCACCCGAAGCAAAACTGCTCACTCTTCCAGTCATTCTGAAATCCAAAATCAATCCCAACTTGTTCCATTGCTACAAATAATGTATAAACATCTCCCTCCACTTTCACTCTAGAAGTAAGTGTGAGAGACTCTTGAAGAACTTTGCCGCAAAGATTGAG
Organism: Carcharodon carcharias; assembly: GCF_017639515.1. NCBI lineage: Eukaryota > Metazoa > Chordata > Chondrichthyes > Lamniformes > Lamnidae > Carcharodon > Carcharodon carcharias. The sequence continues at coordinate 2,329,783 of NW_024470635.1, read as the reverse complement.
ACTGTTTAGCTGCCACTCCCACTGCCCCTTCTCTTAATGTATCCGGCAAAAGTCCCCTAAATTCGTCCCTGACTGTCCAGAATTCACACCTTCCTAGACTTTCTACCTCACATCCTCTCAACTTGTCCATGAGACCCCTCACCTTCTCGGTTCACCTTACTCCCACCAAACAGCAGAACACCAAACTTCCTCACCATGTTCCTCAGTTGCTGATATAGTAAATAATCCCATCCGCTTAGTCACTGTTCATCTGCTGTTCCAATCTGTAGCCATCACCCCTCTCTCCGTAAAGAAACAACCCTGACGCTTCAGTCCCTGTAATCAAACACTCAGTCTTTAACTTCTCTTTCCTCTACAAAGATCTTGCAACTACTGCCACCTTCAACGTCTCTGCGCTACATTAGTTATGGAGTCATAGAGTAATAGAAGTTCACAGCACTGAAAAAGGCTCTTCGGCCAATCAAGTATGCGCTCGTCAAACAAGTACCTAACTTTTCTAATCCCACTTTCCAGCACTAGTCCGATAGCCTTGTATGTGATGACATCGCAAATGAAAATCCAAAGACTTCTTAAATGTTGTGAGGGTTTCTGCCTCTACCACCCTTTCAGGCAGTGAGTACCAGATTCCCACCACCCTCTGGATGATAAAATCCTTCCTCACATCCCCGTTAAGCATCCTGCCCCTTACTTTCAATCCACGCCCCCTTGCTATTGATCCCTCCACCAAAGAGAAAATCTGCTTCCCATCTACCCTGCCTATGCCCCTCATAATTTTATACATCTCAATTTCCTCTGCTCCCGAGAAAATAACCCCAGTCTATCCAACCTCTCCTCATAACATAACTCCCCAACCCAGGCAACATGCTGGTAAATATCCTCTGCACTCTCTCTAGTGCAATCACATCCTTCCTATAATGTGGATTCCAGAACTGCACGCAATACTCTAGCTGTGGCCTAACCAGTGTTTCATACAGTTCCAGCTTAACCTCCCTGCTCTTATATTCTATGCCTCAGCTAATAAAGGCAATTATCCAATATGCCTTTTAAACACCTTATCTACCTTGCCGCTACATCAAGGGACCCGTGGATATATACACCAAGGTCCCTCTGATCTTCGGTACTTCCCACCATCCAACCACTCTCCGTGTATTCCCGTGCCTTGTTTTTCCTTCCAAAGTGCATCACCTCACACTTATCTGGAATAAATTCCATTTGCCACTGATCAGCCTGTCTGACGAGCCCCCCTGTAATCTAAGGCTATCCCCCTCATTATTTACCACCCCACCAATTTTCGTGTTATCTGCGAACTTACTAATCAAGCCTCCTACATTCAAGTCTAAATCATTTATATATACGACAAACAGCAAGGGACCCAACACTAATCCCTGTGGAACCCCACCGGACACAGGCATCCAGTCCCAAAGGCACCCCTCGACCATGACCTTCTGCTTCCTGCCACTCAGCAAATTCCGCATCCAATTTGCCAATTTGCCTTGGGTCCCATGGGCTCTTACCTTCGTTATGAATCTCCCATGAGGGACCTTATCAAAGACCTTTCTGAAAGCCAAGTAGGCTACGTCAAATGCATTGCCAGCATCTACATATCTTCTCACCGCTTCACAAAATTCAATCAATTTGGTCAGACATGACCTCCCCTAAACAAAACCATGCTGACTGTCCTAGATTAATCCCTGCCTCTTCAGGTGTAGATTGACTCTGCCCCTCAGAATTGCTTCCAATAGTTTCCTTATCACTGAAGTTTGGTTTACAGGCCTGTAATTCCCTGGTTTATCCCTTCCTCCCTTCTTGAATAAAGGTACGCCATTGGCTGTCCTCTAGTCCTGTGGCACCTCTCCTGTGACCAGAGAGTTATTGGAAATTATTAGCAGCGCCGCTGCTACCTCCTCCTTTGCCTCATTCAATAGCCTGGGATACATGTCATCCGAGCCTGGAGAATTATATACTTTTAAACATGCCAGACCACTTAGAACCTCCTCCCTTTCTATGTTAATTTATTTAATTATATCACAGTCTCTTTGTCATCCCTCTCACTTGTGAACACCGACACAAAGTATTCAGTTAGAACCCTACCTACGTCTTCCAGCTCTACACACAAATTACCACTATGGCCCGTAATGGGCCCTAATCTTTCCCTAATTATCCTCTTACTCTTAATGCACTTGTAAAATAACTTTGGATTTGCCTTTATTTTACCAGCCAATGTTTACTTATGCCCCTTTTTGCTCTCTTAATTTCCTTTTTAACTCCCTCCTACACATTCTATACTCCTCTAGGGCTTCTTTTGTTTTCAGCCCTCGGTCTCTGCCATAAGACACCCTTTTGCACTTTATCTAATCCGATACATCCCTCAACATCCAGGATGCCCTGGATTTGTTGGTCCCAATCTTTGTCTTTACTGGAATACGTTAGTCCTGTTCTCTCCCTATTTCCTTCTTGAATGAGACCCACTGATCTGACGCAGATTTACCTAAAAATAGCTGCTCCCAGTCCACTCTAGCCAAATCATACCTAATCTTATTACAATCGACCTTCCCCCAAATTAGAACTCTGCTTTATGACCTATCCTTTTCCTATTCCATAACACCCTTGAATCTAACGGAGTCATGATCACTTTCTGCAAAACGCTTCCCCACTGACACCTCTACCAATTGTCTAGATTCATTCCCTAAAACTAAGTCCAGGACGGCCCCCTCTCTTGTTGAGCTTTCTATGTACTGGCTTAAGAAGCTCTTCTGGATGCGCTTTAAGAATTCTGCTCCCTCTCACCCTATCACAGTATCAGTAGCCCACAGTAATGGTGGTGAGGTTGAAATACCCCATTATTATTTTTACTCTTCTCTGAAATTTGCCAACATATCTGCTCTTCTATTTCTCTCTAGCCGATTGGCTGCCTAAAGTACACTCCCAGCAGTGTGATTAATCCTTTTTTGTTTTTCAGTTCTACCCATATGGCTTCATTTGAGGAACCTTCCAACATGCAATCCTTCTTTACTGCTATAATTGATTCCTTGATCAATTTTGCGATGCTCCATCAACTTTTGCTCCCTTCCCTCTCTCGCCTGAAGACCCTATATTCTGGAATATTGAACAGCCAATCTTGCCCCTCTCTCAACCATGTCTCTGTGACAGCAATGACATCGCATTTCCATGTGTTAATTTTTGCCCTCAACTCACCTGCCTTATTTGTCAGGCTCCTTGCACTAAAATAAAATCCATCCAACTTTGCTAAACTCCCTTATGTCTTAACCGGCCTATAAATTCTATGCCTTTCAGACTCACTTGCTCTCTCTTCTAATTTTTGATGTGCATCTCCCCCTGCTGAACCACCTCTCAGGATCCTGTCCCCCTGTCAAGTTAATTGAAACCCTCCCAAACTGCCCTAACAAAGATGTCCGCAAGGAAGTTGAGGCCATTCCGGTTCAGGTGCAACCTGTCCACCTTATACAGATCCCAACGCCCCCAGAAACGGTCCCAACGTCCCAGCAATCTAAAGCCTTCCCTCCTGCACCATCTCTCCAGCCACGCATTCATCTGGACTAGCCTCCAATTTCTATAGTCACCAGTGTGTGACACCAGAAGTAATCCAGAGATTACTACCTTTGAGGTCCTGTTGTTTAATCTGTTTCCTAGCTCCCTAAATTCTGCTTGCATGACCTCATCCCTCTTTCTACCTATGTCATTGGTGCCAATATGCGCCTCGATCTCTGCCTGTTTGCTGTCCCCCCTTTAGAATGCCATGCAGCCATTCAGTGACATCATAGACTTTGACACCAGGGAGGCAACATACCTTCCTGGAGAGATGTCTCCGGCCGCAGAAACGCCAATATGTTCCCTTTATTATCGAGTCTCCTACCACTATTGCTCTTCCCCTCTATTTACTCCCCGCCTCGTGCAGCTGAGCCACTTACAGCGCCATGAGCGTGGCTGCACTCCCCAGAGGAACCATAACTCTTACCGTTTTCCAACACAGAGAAACGGCTCTCGAACGAGATGCACACTGGGGATTTCCTGACTACCTGCCTGACACCTTTCTTCTGACTGATGGTCACCCATTCCCTCTGTGTCAGCACTTGCATAAGCTGTGGTGTGACCACATCTAAAAACGTACGATCTACGAAACTCTCAGCCTCACGGATGTACCTCAGTGCCTCCAGCTGTCGCAGAAACTCCAAAACTCGGATCTCAAGTAGCTGCAGCTGGTGGCACCTCCTACACACGTGGTCGATTAGAGCACAAGGAGCATCGAGGACTTCCTACATTTTGCAGGCGATACATATCAGGGGACTGAGCTGCACTCCCATTCCTCTAGTTGAAAAAAAACCCTTACTTTAAGCAAAAAAAGTTAAATTATTTATGTATTTTAAATGAAAACTAGAACACATACCTTTCGTTACCTTAATCAATTTTAACCTGGGGAAAAATACGGGAGAAAAACACTTACCCACTACTCACCAGTCAAATCTCATCTTTTGCTGATATCACTTTTTGAAGTGAATGCTTCACTATGATGCTAACTGCAGGAGGCTCTTCCTAGACTGCTTCACCGCGATGCTGACTGCAGGACGCTTTCCCAGCACTTTCCCAGAGAACTATGCTTCAATCTTACTAAAAAAAATTTCCTCCTTGTTCCAACCCATACACCTTCTTTAAGAAATGCACATACTCCACGTTGAACACCACTTGGGGGAAGCATTGAGGGTGGCAATGGTGCAGAATGTTCTCTGGGTGAGGAACATAAATGTTCAACACCAAGAGTGCCTCGGTACCACAACTGCTGACCGATCTGGCCAAGTCCTAAAGGACATAGCTGCTAGACTGGGTCTGCAGCAGTTGGTGAGGGAACCAACAAGAGGGCAAAACATACTTGGCCTCATCCTCACCAACCTTCCAGTTGCAGGTGCATCTGTCCATGACAGTATTATTAGGAGTAACCACTGCACAGGCGTTGTTGACACAAAGTCCTGGCTTCACATTGAAGTTACCCTTCATCTTGTTGGGTGACACTACCACCGTGCTAAATTGGACAAGTTTAGAACAGATTGAACAACTAAAGACTGGGCATCCATGGGGCGCTGTGGACCAACAGAAAAGGCAGAATTGCACTTGAACACAATCTGTAACCTCTTGGCCCGCCATACCGCCCATTCTACCATGAACATCCAGCTAGCAGATCAACCCTGGTTCAATAAAGAGTGCAGGAGGGCATGCCAGGAGCAACACCAGGCATACCTAAAAATCATGTGTCAAGCTGGTGAAGCTATACGACAGGATTAGTTGCGTGCCAAACAGCATAAGAAGGAAGTGATGGGCAGAGCTAAACGATCCCACAACCAACGGATCAGATCTATGTTTCACAGTCCTGCCACATGCAATTGTGAAAGGTGGTGGGCTATTAAACAACTCACTGGAGGAGGAGGGTCCACAAATATCCCCTCCTTTATGATGGGGGAGCCCAGTGCATCAGTGCAAAAGATAAGGCTGAAGCGTTTGCTAGATTCTTCAGCCAGAAGTGAGGATTGGATGGTTCAATTCGGCCTCCTCCGAGGTTCTCCAGCATCACAGATGCCAAGCTTCAGCCCATTCGATTCACTCTGCGTGATATAAAGAAACAGATGAAGGCGCCGGGATACTGCAAAAGCAGTAGGCGCTGACAATATTCCAGCTACAGTGCTGAAAACTTGTGCTGAAGAACTTGCCGTGCACCTAACAAAGTTGCTCCAGTACAGCGACAACACTGGCATCTACCCGAGTATGTGGAAAATTGTCCAGGTTGCTCCTGTACACGAAAAGCAGGAGAAATCCAAACTGACCAATTACTTCCCCATCAAGTACTCTCGGTCATCAGTAAAGGAAGGTGTCATCAACAGTGTTATCAAGCAGTGCATGCTTAGCAATAACGGGGCACTGGTGCCCAATTTGGGTTCTTCCAGGGCCACTCAGCTCCTGCCCTCATTCTGGCCTTGCGTCATACATGGACAAAAAGAGCTGAACACCCAAGGTGAGGGGAGAGTGACTACCCTTGACATCAAGGCAGAATCCGAAGGAGTGTGGAATCAAGGACCCCTTGCAAAACCGGAATCAATGTGAATCAGGGGGGAAACTTGCCACTGGTTGGAGTCACACCTAAGACAATGGAAAACGGTTTTGGTTGTTGGAGGTCAGTCATCTCAGCTCCAGGACATCACTGCAGGAGTTCCACAGGGTAGTGTCCTCGGCCCCACCATCTTCATCTGCTTCATCAATAACCTTCCTTCCATCATAAGGTCAAAAGTGGGAATGCTGGCTGATGAATGCACAATGTTCAGCATCATTCACAACTCCTCAGATTTTGAAGCAGTCCATGTCCAAATGCAGCAACGCCTGGGAAATAACAAGGCTTGGGCTGACAGGTGGCAAGTAACATTCGAACCACATATGTGTCAGGCAATGACCATCTCCGTCAAGAGAGAATCTAACCATCGCCTCTTGACATTCAATGGCATTAGCATCACTGAATCCCCCACTATCAATGTCCTGGGGATTACCATTGACCAGAAACTGAACCGGACCAGCCATATAAATACTGTGGCTACAAGAGCCAATCAGAGACTAGGAATAGTGCAACGAAAAACCCACCTTCTGGATCCCCAAAGCCTGTCCATCATCTGCAAGGCACAAGTCATGAGTGTGATGGAATAATCCCCACTTGCCTGGATGAGTGCAGCTCCCACAACATTCAAGAAGCTTGACAACATCCAGGACAAAGCAACCCACTTGATTTACACCACATGCACAAAGATTCACTTCTCCACCAATGACGTTCAGTAGCAGCAGTGTGCACCATCTAAAAGATGCACTGCCGGAATTCACCAATTCGCCTGACACAGCAGCTTCCAAACGCATGACCACGACCATTTCAGGGGACAAGCGCAGATGATAGACGGGAACAAAAACTTCCAGAAGACCCCCTCCAAGTCACTCACCATTCTCATTTGGAAATATATCACTGTTCCTTCACTGTCGCTGGGTCAAAATCCTGGAATACCCTTCATAACAGCACTGTGGGTGTACTTACAACATATGGACTGCAGCGGTTCAAGAAGGCAGCGCATTACCAGCACCTCAGGGGCAACTAGTAATGGACAATAAATCCTGGCCCAGCCAGCGAAGTCCAAATCCCATGAATGAATAATATTTCTTTAAAAAATGTGTGACTGTGCTAATGTCATACCGTCTCTCTTTCTTCCTCTCAACATGTCTGCAGCCTTTGACATGGCGACCACAATGAAAGATTAAGATTGTCATGCCTGAACCTCCTCCTAAATATTCTCTTCCTTTAAGAAAATTCTTAAAATCCATTTTTTTTTTGTTATTCCACCTATTCCAGCATTCTTTGACCTGGTTTCCATTTCCTTCTTTCATGAGTTATCTTTCTGTTGAAGCTGGTGTCTGAAGCCAGTTTCTGTGAATTCATACTAACTGTATCATTAACTCGGATCTCTCGAGGCCAACATTAATGAATATTGAAATGTCCGACGCTGTTTTGCATCGGAAACAATCAGAAGTCTTTATACACGCACTAGCGTGGTAATTAACCGAGACGTTTAAATTCCTGATGGGCGGATTTATGCTTCCCGGGCTCTCTGACAATGACTCCGACACTGACCTCAGTTTTAGTCTCTTGGTCCTGTTGTGTGACACTTACCCAGACACATACCCCAGTATTTACCTGCTGTTAATTTCGAACATGCGTCAGTGAATAACAGTCGAACGCAGCCCATGTGCGCCCAACCCCACACACAGACCTCCCACATTCAATCCACAAACAACCACCCACAGTGCCCCCATCTACTCACCCCAAAATACCTGCTGTCCGACTACTATCCTCTCGATCCACCTGCACACCCCTCACCAACCTTCGTCCGTCCACTCACTCCCGACCCGACTGAAACCCATAGTGTCTTCCAAGCCAACCCCAACCAAACTATTCACCACACCACCATCAACACACCTCACACCCATCTCATCTCCCCTACCCACCTTCGGGCCTCACTCGCATTAAAACGCATAAGACCTTTGAAGAATTTCCTGTGGCATCTCTGCTGCACCTCTTCACCATTGTTCCCCAAAATGGCTGCACCCAGGAATTACTAATAAAGTCGGGACAAGAGGAACCGGGTATAAGGATGGGAAAAAGGCAGGGATGTAATTATCTTCACAATCAACGCTGATCACCCCAATATTGGGAGATCGGGAACATTACGTTTATAAATTACCTCACAGATTACTTTACACACATTCCACTGTCCTGTGTTAATGTTGTGCCCGTATCTTCAGTTTCTCTGAGAGATTAACACAGACGTATTTCATTCTATCCTTATCCAACGTTCCAAGAAGAGAGAGACTGGTAAATATTGTAAATTCACGTAATTTGGATGCTCGGGTACACACACCAGAGAAAGGTAACGTGCAATAGATCAAGTCAACAGGATAATATATGGTACTAAAAACAAAAAAAACTGCGGATGCTGGAAATCCAAAACAAAAACAGAATTACATGGAAAAACTCAGCAGGTCTGGCAGCATCGGCAGAGAAGAGAAGAGTTGACGTTTCGAGTCCTCATGACCTTTCGACCGAACAGAATATTTGGTACTGTTCCCTCTATTCGAGTAAGGAACTGTTGATAGAATTATATAGTTGATTGGTGATAAAACATCTGGATTAATGTGTACAGTTTCGGTCTACTTGCCTAAGGAAAATTATTTGATGAAATAATCAATCAATCAAATTAGACGTGCACCTTCTTAAATTTAGAGGGTGGGGTGGAGGCCTCATCAAATCATAGGAAATTATTAAAGGGCCTCATAGGGTAGATTCTTGGAGAATGTTTCTCCGAGATGGGGAGCCCAGAACTAGGGTCCACACCCTGAGAATAAGAGGTGGGCCATTCAGGATTGAGATGAGAACAATTTTCTTCACTCAGACAGTGGTGAAACTTTAGAATTATCAAATCTAGCGGGCTTTTGTTCTAAATATATTCAAGAAAGCGATCAATTGATATTTGGGGTCTAAGACAGTCAAGGAAAACAGGGAAAGTGTTGGAAAGTAGAGGTCGGCGATTGCCCGTGGTTTATTGAACAGTAGAGTAGGCCAGAGGGAATATATGGCTTTCTCTTGCTCGTAGTTCTTGCATTCTTATGTAACACATTCAAGTCCCATACACTGGCTTATTCAGTTGCTGATCCAAAACACACGTCCCATCCATTGGTAAATTAACCCATGCTCTCTCAGCCTGATTTTTGGGGTGCCACTCACTCTCCTCCTGTTCCTTTCCATCACTCAGTATCCAGCTCGGATTGAGTCTCCATTTTATTTTCTTCAATTCGGCGGACCATTTCCTATCCTGTTCTTTTGACTTGATAGAAAGTCTGGTTGTCCCTGACGTAAAGTCTAAAATGTTTTATGCTTTTGGCAACAACAACCATTATCAGGAAAGCACTTCAGGATATTTTGATCTGAAGGGCAATTTATGAATACAAATTTGTATTTGCTTGTTTCCACAACGTTGATATTCAACTCAAATGACTTGTCAGAAAATGAACCATTTCGCTTTGGTCCATATCACAGCCCATCCTAAATATGGATTTCCAAGCCCATGTGCGCAATTTGCAGCACGTTCATGGGGTGAATGATTTTCACTCCGAACTCAATGAATAATGTCAGCAAATGGCGCTGGGACCTGCTGCTGTATTTGGTTTCCTGCTACAACAGGATTGTCTCGGGGAAGGTGCAGTCTCTCAAAATGTGTTACCCATTACCTGGTGTCCATGGCAACCGCGGATCTACTGGTCGTTATCATTGACCTCATATTTAGGCAGATTTCTATTTGTTATTGGGATCAGTTTCAGTTCATGTGGAGGGTTAAAGTCTGTAATATCCATATATAAAAACAAAAAACTGCGGATGCTGGAAATCCAAAACAAAAACAGAATTACCTGGAATAACTCAGCAGGTCTGGTAGCATTGGCAGAGAAGAAAACAGTTGACGTTTCGAGTCCTCATGACCCTAAAATTAATTCTGTCGAAGGGTCATGAGGACTCGAAACGTCAACTCTGTAATATCCATGCTGTCCTGCTTTATGCAGCCACAGATTGTTCTGTCTGGTTCACTGTCTCTTTCACATTTGATCGATTCCTGGCCATTTGTTACCAGAAGTTGAAAACAAAATATTGCACTGAGCATGCAGCGGCTGTGGTTCTCGGAACATTGAATCTGCTGTTCTTTGTGAAGAACACTTTCTGGTATTTTATGTATGAAGGCAAATATTGGATTTCCAACAATCCTTGGCTTTGCATATTAGTGCAGGATGCTGATCTTTCATCAATGTGGGCAGCAATCGAATTCTTTCATTATACTTTAACCCCATTTGCACTATTTGTTTTGATTTTGGTGTTGAATGCTTTAACTGTCAGATATATTTTAGTGTCGAACAGAGCCCACAGGAGACTCCGGGCTCACAGCAGTGGGGACCCAGAGATGGAGAAAAGTAGGAAATCCATAATTTTATTGTTTGCTGTATCGGGGAATTTTATCCTGTTGTGGTGATCTTTATGATAGATTCTGTTTATAACAGGCTATATCAATTAGAATTTATTCCTCTATATCTTCGGTTGGATTTATGTTTCAGCTCCTGAGTTGGTGCACCAACAAGGCTATTTATGCAGTGACTCAGACTAAATTCAGGGTGGAGCTGAAGAATGTGGTGAAATATCCCTTTTCTGTAATTGTTAAATCCATTAAACAGTGACAAGAATTTTCATCATCAAAACGTGTTAAGCTGATGATTTCTCAATCCCTTCACCTCGGTGATGCACACAGGGTGAAGCCAGTCCCCATTTTCACGGCCAGGATTTAGTGACTAACTGTAACAGTGAAGTTGGGAAGTAAGTGTACCTCAATCCTGTTTGGTGCTGCTGGCTTCCGGGCCCTTTCAACTCTCTTGCGCGTCTTCGCTCTAGGTATGAAGCTCACACCACCAGGCTCGAGTTTCATGTGATTACAGAAAGGGAGCGCGGAGGAAAATCTCATCCTGGCAGGTTACAGCCCAAAGACGGCGAGGCTTCCGTCTCCACCATTAAGGGGGAACTTGTCTAAAAATCTCAGAACAACTTGCAGATGGAAGGGGAGCTTTGAAAGGTACAACGGTCAGCGGTTTCCGCCTTTTAAAATCTCTTCATGCATGTTGTGGAATGGTTTGAAATCCGACCTGGGGAGGGATGCGGCGTTGGGCAGGGGTTGAGTGAGGCGGGCTCGTGATGTTGCCCATTTTACAATTGAAGGATTCTTCTGTCAGACCAGCGAAATTCACCACATGAAATCTCTCTCTGAGCTCAGCCATAAAAAATAACTTCAGTGGAGATGTGGGAGCGGAGGCAGTGTCCTTGGAACTGAAATGAAAACAAAAATTCCTGTAATATTCAGCAGGTTCGGCAACATTTGTGAAGCGAGAGACAGAGTTAAGTTTGAAGAGCTTCCATCAGTGTCCTGGGACCTTCAGATGGTCCAAAGGCCTTCAGCCGCCTGCAGCAGGAACTGAAGCTTGTCATTTCAGTTTTTAGGTGTGAGGTGAGAGAGGCTAGCGGGAAAGAAGAGGAAGTTCAGATTGAAATATAAAACGTTAAAAATTGCGTGATCGGTTTGGATCTTTTTTTAAATTGTTTCATGGGATGTGGGGATCGCTGGCCCGGCGGGCACTTGTTGCCCATCCCTGATTACGCTGGAGAAGTTGGTTACAGAGGCATCCTTTTGAACAGCTGCAGTTCACCTGCAGCGGTTTGGTCCAACTCTCTGAGTTGCTTCTGGAGGCATTTCCAATGGCAATTAAAAACTCAGGTCACGGATAGTGAGATTCTCACTTTTACTGCAACATGCCGAAATCAATACCAGGTCCCGTGAGATGCGCTGATGATCAACTAACAATCTGTCACAAAGAACAATGTGTTCATACACGTTATGCATGCTCCGATTTAATCACTTTTCACAAATGATTTCTGAGGACAGACAGACATTGCCTTGGTAACGGATCGGTGGGATAATGCGATCTAAATATGAGAACAAAATAAATGGATAATCAATGCACATTAAGGATATTACAGGACCTAAAATTATATTTTTAATCAAAGGGAATAAAATATAGAAACATAACTGGAAAACATAATCATTTACCTTTGCAGAATTCGCATAGAAACATTAAGAATGATGTGTTTAGACAAACACGCACAGGCACATAAGTAAACAAGCAGACACACAGAGATACAGGCAGACAAACACAGACGTACACACACACGCGCACATACACACTCACACACACACGCACACATACAGACGTACACACACACACACATAAATGTTCCCTGATCAAAAGTCCTCCCTTCAATTAACGCCAATAAATGTACATTAATACAAATTAACAGGATTTGAACCACATTGTCCTTTTGCTAATGTTTCTTTGCGCAACAAAGCTTCACTCAGATGGAATCCTTTGCATTGTTATCCTTTGCCACCCCCTGTAGAATGTAATGATCTTGTATATCATTGTAGCTTGTTTTTAGATGCGTTAATATAAGAGACAATAACTGATGAAGGCATTTTACAGTAAGAGCAATGCCAATCTTTCGCCACCAGGTGGCAGTGATAGCGCGATTGCTTCCATGAAAACATACATACACTGCCTCAGTTATTACTGCTCCATAGCATGTCTATGTTTATATCACAGCAGACCTTCACTCAGTTATTGCTAGTTCTACTTCATTCTCAGATGTTGACATTTCTGTCAAGGCCGACATTTACTAGCCATACCTAATTGCCCTGGAGAATGTGTTGGTGAGCCACCTTGTGTGTGGCACAAATCCAAAAACAGTGCTGGTGGGAAGGGAGCTCTGGGGTTTTGACTCAATAACAACGAAGGAAAAAAATCTATATTTCCAAATCAGAATATTGTGTGTGACTTGGAGCGGCACTAGCATGTGTTGGTGCTCCCATTCACCTGCTGTCCTTGTCCTTCTATGTCGCAGAGCTCTCGGGTTCTGAAGATGCTGTCGAAGGATTTATCAGAACGGGGTGAGGGGCTTCCGTTATGTGGAAAAACGATAGAAATAGCATCCTAGAGCAGAGAAAGTTAAGAGATGTTTTGAAAGAAGTGTTCAAGTTTCTGAAGGGTTTCGCAAGGCCATAACCTGACCATGTCTCAGTCCATATTATACTGGGTCCAGTCACGGACATTAGTGCAATAAACTCTGTGCCCATCCATCCTTTACACTAGGCCCTTTTTCAGTTATTGCTGCACTGAAGCATGTGTCTGGTTATATTGCACTCATCCATGTCCTTATTTATATTATACTAGACCCTTTCTCCTTTATTTCTGCACTATTTTATGCCCACCCCACCCCCCCCCCCCCCCC